>NW_021680618.1:225795-254039 GCF_001412515.2 Diachasma alloeum | reverse complement strand
ATCAAGCAGCTCATCGAACTTTGCATGGCGGGCGGCATGCCCCTGCAAAAATGGTGCAGCAATGCACCGCAAGCCCTAGAGCGACTCGGCATATCATCAGGATCAGCTCCAACCATCGAATGCGAGGAATCAACGGTGAAAGTGTAGGGACTATGCTGGCAGCCCCACACGGACACCTTCCATTATAAAGCAAAGACTTTCACCGAGGACACCATCACCAAGCGCGTAACCTTGTCCGAGATTGCGCAAATCTACGATCCATTGGGACTCATCGCGCCGGTGATCGTCACGGCAAAGATACTCATCCAGGAATGATGGCTGCTCAAACTTAACTGGGACGATCCACTTCCAGATGACTACAAGGATCGCTGGAAATCATTCAGAGAACAACTTCAACACTTGAGCAGCCTATCAATACCACGGTGGCTACATCTATCGCCCGGTACATCGTAAATTCAACTTCATGGATTTGCGGACGCATCAAATCTGGCAATGGGCGCATTGGTCTATCTCCGTACATCCGCAGCGACATCGGGAACATCTGTCACCTTGGTTTGTGCCAAGACCAAGGTGGCACCTCTCAAGAAGAAGACCATTTCAAGACTGGAGTTCACGGCAGCAGTCATGGTTACAGAACTCGTGGCTTATGTCAAAAGGGCTTTGGAATTGGACAACATCGAGATTTATCTATGGAGCGACTCATCGGTAGCCATCACCTGGATCAACGGGAACCCTGCCCGTTGGAAGGATTTCTGTTGGTCCTCATCATTGACGAGCGGGAGCCACCAGCCAAGTGGCCTCTGGCTCGAGTCATCGCAATTCATCCGGGGCAAGACAACCTGACCAGAGTTGTCACACTGAGGAAAGGCAACCAGGAGGCTCAACGGTCCATCCACAGGCTGGTGCCTTTTCCGATCAACGACGATCTTTTGGAAGGTCAACAGTGATACGTCATCATAATCATCAGACATACATCGTCACCTGGAGGTGACGCAGGGCGGGCGGGATGTTGAAAATCATTCTTCTNACCAGCCAAGTGGCCTCTGGCTCGAGTCATCGCAATTCATCCGGGGCAAGACAACCTGACCAGAGTTGTCACACTGAGGAAAGGCAACCAGGAGGCTCAACGGTCCATCCACAGGCTGGTGCCTTTTCCGATCAACGACGATCTTTTGGAAGGTCAACAGTGATACGTCATCATAATCATCAGACATACATCGTCACCTGGAGGTGACGCAGGGCGGGCGGGATGTTGAAAATCATTCTTCTGTCGGGCTAAATGTCGAATTTTGCTCGCTCGGCAACCTTCGGGCATCGACAAACACGCACGAGGACGATCGTGCGTGTCGTATCTTTAGTACGCCATCGAATTTCATCGAGTGAAAGTGCCGGAAAATTATCGCATCTATTATTGAACATTATCATTGCAAATCATCTTTTTGTTAATTTGTTTACAGTCCACTCGGAACTCATCTATTTATTAAACTCTGTGTTGTGTAATTTTCAGTGCATAATTATTTGTTTATTAAAGAAAACTCATCAAATTACCTCCGGCTAATTATCAACCCGTAAACCTGAACCTCACTTTTCCTTCCGACCACCCGGCTCATCAAATCGTAATTGATTTCTAACAGCCGCCCCTTTTTTCATTAAAAATTTGCTTTCCCTTTATTTCGAAGATATTTTTGAGAAACTCGCTGACTTCATTTTTTTGTTGTGAATTCTCAATGCATCCCTTCCAAATTCCCGCTCCACCCAAATTTTGTAAAAATTTGCTGTCTCCCTTAGTTTTGGAGATATTGCCGAAAAAGCGACTTGATTTTTTTGGTTGTAAATTCTCAATTCACAACCCTCCCCCGTCTTTACAAAATCCCCTCTCCGCACATCTGAAATTTCCTATATTTGGGCACCCTTCACTATGTATGGGGCACTTACGCCCTTTAAACACCTCGGCCTCAATGTTTTAGTTCAATCTGAAAATTTTCTAAAGTTAAGAAAAATTCAGCATTGCTTTTAGAAAATATTAGTTCTAGAAAATAATCCCCGAATTGGTTAATTTTTATGATTCCATCAAGGACGAAGTTCAAGAACAGGAGTTTATAAAATCTAGAAACTAGTTTCTAAAGCTAATCCACTTTTTTCTCTGTGTGAATTCTTCTTAATTTTAGAAAATTTTCAGATTAAATACATATTCAGGCTATATATCGAGAATTCAAGATAACCTTCCCCACCACCACCCCTCCGCACCGCGATTTTTAAGTAAAAATTCGCGATCTTCCTTAGTTTTGGAGATATGAACAACTCACATCATATTCAATCCCTAAAAAACAAAAACAAATGTTTTTGTAAAAAAAACTGCGCCAAAAAAAAGTTTTGTTTGGTTTTTACTGGAAAGTTGAAATTTTTGAAAAATACAAAGAAATAAGAACGAAAGCCAAGTCGGGAATGTCCAATAAATGGGTTGTGACCTTTCAATATTTAATTAGTATTATTTCCTAAAAGGGGGATTTAGGGCAATTAAATAATGAGGACAAATGAGGGATAAAATTAACTGAATATCTATATTTCTATTAATTTACATAATAGATCGTCGTAAGACGCTTGAAATGCCTTTTACTTGGATCTAGGGTTATGGGTAAGGCCAGGCAACTTTTGTACACGTAAAAAAGGGAGTAACTCTAATGCAGAAAAAGGGGAGAAGCTAGTCGTGTCGAGGGAATGCAACTAAATATAAGAATAATAACTAAATGGGGAAGAAACAAAAGAGTGTAGGCTCACCGTTGGGGGGTATGAAGGGTAATATTGTGGGGTCAAGAGGGAAAATGAGGGGGTTAACTCGTACTCACGATGGGACTTCACTCTGGCGAACACGTGGAATTCCACCGGCGCCTTGCACTCCTTCAAAATACCAGGGCGTTTTCCTGGAGAGCCTCCTTTCCACCTCGGGGTTTCCTGGGCACCAATACTAGAGCTGGGATGAGCTCGATGTATCGAAAATCCTCTTTTTATCCGCCAATACTTCCGGGCGAATTTTACTGTATTCACTATTACTACTTTCGGGGCACGTGGTGACTCACGGGGCAGCTATTGCACGAGTGACGGTCTCTTCTTTTCCTTCGCGATTCGTGGGGGTTCGTCAGGTGTCGATGTCCTTCGGGTTTTAATTCGGGAGCAATCGGGGCCAATCAGCACGGGTGAGTGGTGACGATGACCACAATCCAGGGATGTCTCGCAAGGGATTATTGCTGGTGTTGAATATTCGGGGGTCTAGTATGGGGAATTTCCAGGAGGCGATGGCTTCTCCAATTGATCGGGTGGGGCCGGAACTGATGTCTTCCTTCGGCTGATGTCTTCGTGATGTCCAGGGGCAGGGGCAGAGGGGCGATGAGGGGAAAAGTGAGGGAAGGGGTATCCAACGGTGGCGGGATTTACATTTTAGGGGGCAGTGTGTAGTGGGAAAAAATATGTAAAAAAATAATAAAAAATAAATGAATATGCCTCGTCACAGGGTATAGTACACCTTCAGATTTCTATAAAACAAATGAATCTCAATAAAAAAGGGATTTTTTGAAAATTCTCCATAAAATAAAAAATCAGTAGGAGTAGGACCAACGTCTTTGGCGCAGATCAGCAGATGGAGGAGTAGATTCATATAGACAGTGAGTAGAAAAAATCCGCGCCAAGAACGCTGGTCCTGCCCCTGCTGATTTTTTATTTTATAGAGAATTTTTTAAAAATCTTTTTTTTTTATTGAGATCCATTTTCCTGATAGAAACCTGATTGTGTACTATATCCATTTATTTGACATTCCTGACGTGGCTTTCGTTTTTTTTTGTATTTTTCAAAAATTTCAACGTTTCAGTAAAAATCAAACAAAACGTTTTCGTGGCGCAATTTTTTTAGAAAAACATTTGTTTTTGTTTTTTACGGAGATTTCACTCATTTTTTCGAAATAAGCACAGAATTATTTCCATATTATAAGGAAGTTGGACTTTCTAATTCAACTCATTTGTTTCTTCACAAGATGTAACATCCTTTCAATTGTTAATTGAAGGAAAACAAACAATTCTACCCAAGATTTATTGTTTTTACCAACTCTTGATCATTTATTCAGACTTTAGACCTAATTTGTTTCCATTCAATGTTTTCTTTGATTTTCTATGGGGATTGTATTTTTTGGTGAGATGGATTAATTTCCCTTCAGGAACAGCCGAACAAAATGTTCGGATGTAAAAGTTTTGTAAGAATATTGACTTGATAGATAATTTATAAAAGAATTTGTTCGTTTTTTATTTTGAAGATATCAATAATGTTGTTGAAATAGTTACAAAAGTGTCTTCTTGTTCCTCGCATCTCACCGTAACCTAATCCAAACCATTGTCTCCACGAAACTGAAAACTGTTATTACTCAAAGAAAAATAAATATTTTGTTCTAAAATTTAATTATCCGCGGACATTTAATAGTTTATCATACAATTTCTTTCGAAGAGTAGTTCTACTAGATTTCAAACATAAACCATGACCTCACAAACTGTCTTCATCCCCAAGGTCCGGATATATATTGTAACATGATAGAAATCATGTACTGTTTCTCGCCTGAACTGACCGCGGTTGAAGGGGGGAAATTTAGTAATTGAACCCCCAGTGAGAAGTTGGATCACCCAAGGCCACATATTCTTTATTTCTGTCTTTTATTTACCCTCTTTTTTGTTCTCTACTGTCAATTTTTACGTATCGCGCTCAAAGCGGGTTAGACGTGAGCTTCGCGACGAGGGGAGTGGAGCGGAGCATCGGGAAGGAGCTACGAAGTCGGCAGATGACGAGTTGGCACACCGACGAGCACGCATACGCCGAGTCTGTAGAGACTCACACCAGCAAGCACGCGGGAGACGATAATCGCACACCAGCAGGCAACTCAGGCTTCTACGTGTGGACCCCCAGTACCTCGCCGATGATTGGGTGGCACAAGGCCACCATATCAAAAATTCATGCTGTAGCATCGAGGGAGTAGCGGATTATGTTGGCTCCTGCGCCATTCAACGCGGATCAACTCCACCGACCGCGAGGCGCAAGTCTCAGTTTTCTGGGACCAACAAATCACGAATCCCATTAAAAACTCATCATTCGAATTTCATTGGAACGCAGATTCTTCGCGCTAACATCGGTGGATTGGGGTGGGGCAAGAAAAGAAATTCGAGGTTCCTCGGGGCATTGGGTTGCCCCGACGGGAACTCTTCATTGGGATTCAGTCCAGTAAAGTTGCTCTGTGCAAATTAAGCTTTTTACGCTCTTGGAGCTTTCTTGGAATAATACAACCCATCATATGCTGTGGTGCCTAGATTTTAGGGTCGACATTCCGACATCGCCGTTGTACCGAGGGTCAAGACGAGTTTATCCTGGAGTTTTTCGCGGTTCAAACGGTGAGCGTAATCTAATTTTGTGAGTGCACGCGTGTTCTATAAAGTCTATTCTCCAGTCGTCATTTTGGCTCCGTTTGAGTTTTAGCATTCGAGCCTTTGCCTTCGGGACGCGGTACTCAGTGGTCTTTGACCTAACTCGTCTTTCTGCTTCATTAACACATGACCCAAGCGACATCTGTCCGTATGACTCAATCCAAGATGGCGCCCGTAGGTCCCAGGATGAGTCAATAGCATCAATGCATCATGTGCTTTCATTTAAGGTCCAAAAGGAATTTTCTGCAATATTCTTCAATGACCCTAGGTTTATCGATCAATAAGACCCAATCCAAGACGGCACCCGCGGGTGCCACGATGAGTCAATAGCATCAATGAATCATGTGCTTTAATTTGAGGCTCCGTAGGAATTTTCTGCTTCATTAACACATGAACCAAGCGTCATCTATCCGTATGACCCAATCCAAGATGGTGTCCCCAGGTCTCAGGATGAGTCAATAGCATCAATGAACCATGTGCTATGATTTGAGGCCCAATAGGAATTTTCTGCACCATCATCTAACGACGTGAGTTTCATTGATCAATAAGACTCAATTCAAGATGGCACCCGTTGGTCCCAGGATGAGTCAATAGCATCGATGAATCATGTGCTTTCATTTAAGGCCCAGTAGGAATTTTCTGTACCATTCTTCAATGACCCTAGCTTTATCGATCAATAAGACCCAATTTAAGATGGACTCCGTAGGTCCTAAGGTCAGTCAATAGCATCGATGAATCATATGCTTTGATTCAAGGCCCAGTAGAAATTTTCTGCTTTATTATCAAAAGACCCAGACTTGATCGATCTGTATAGCTCTATCCAAGATTGCCTCCGTGGGTCCCAAAATGAGCCAATAATATCGATGACTCATGTGCTTCCATTCAATGCCCGCTAGGAATTTTCTGCACCATTATCTAACGACCGGAGCTTCATCTATAAATAAGACCCAATCCAAGATGGCCCCCGTGGAGTCCAGGATGAGTCAATAGCATCAATAAATTATGTGCTTTGATTTGAGGGCCAGTAAGACTTATATGAATCGTTCTCTAACGACCCAAGCTTCATTGATCTTTGTAGCCCTATCCAAGATGGCGCCCCTGGATCTCGAAATGAGCATCAACCTAAGCTTCATTGATTGGTATGACTGAATCGGGATGGCCTTCTTGAGTTGCTTGCTACTGGGCTTCAAATGAAAGCACATGATTCATTGATGCTAACGACTCATCTTGAGACCCAGAGGCGCGATCTTGGATTGCGTCTGGTTTATCGATAATGCTAGGGTCATTGAAGAATAGTGCAGAAAATTCCTACTGGGGCTCAGGTGAAAGCACACGATTCACTGATGATATTGACTCATCCTAGGAACCACGGGCGTCATCTTGAATTGGATCATACGGATAGATGACGCTTGTGTCATGTGTTTATAGTGCAGAAAATTCCACTGGGGCCTTAAATAAAAGCACATGAGTCATTGATGCCATTGACTCATCCTGAGACCCAGGGGCGCGATCTTGGATTGAGTCTTATTGATAGATGACGCTTAGGTCATTTGTTAATGGGGCGGAAAATTCCTACTGGGCCTTAAGTGAAAGCACATGATTCATCGATGCAATTGACTTATCTTGTGACCCACGGAGGCCATCTTGGATTGGGTCTTATTGATCGATAGAGCTAGGGTCATTCACGAATGGTGTAGAAAATTCCTACTGGGCCTTAAATGAGAGCACATGATTCATCGATGCTATTGACTCATCCTGGGACCCACGAGTGCCATCTTGGATTGGGTCATTCGGACAGATGACGCTTCGGTCATTTGTTAATGGAGAAGAAAATTCTACTAGGCCTTAAATCAAAGCAGATGATTTATTGATGCTAGAGACTCATCCTGAGACCAGGAGGCGCCATGTTGGATTAGGTCTTATTGATAGATGACGCTTAGGTCATTTGTTAATGGAGCAGAAAATTCCTACTGGGCCTTAAATGAAAGCACATGACTGATCTTTTCTATTGTCTTATACTAAGACCCACGGGCGCTATCTTGGATTGGGTCTTATTGATCAATGAAACTCAGATCGTTAGATGATGGTGCAGAAAATTCCTACTGGGCCTCAAATCAAGGCACATGATTCGTTAATGCTATTGACTCATCCTGAGACCGGGGACGCCATCTTGGATTAGGTCATACGGATAGATGACGCTTGGGTCATGTGTTAATGAAGCAGAAAATTCCTACTGGGCCTCAAATTAAAGTACATGATTCATTGATGCTACTGACTCATCCTGGGACCCACGGGCGCCATCTTGGATTGGTTCTTATTGATCGATAAATCTAGGATCATTAAACTATATTGCAGAAAATTCCAACTGGGGCTTGAATGAATGCACGTGATTCACTGATGCTATTGACTTGTCCTGGGACCCACGGTTGCCATCTTGGATTGGGTCTTATTGATCGACGAAAATCAAGTCGTTAGATAACGGAGCAGAAAATCCCTACTGGGCCTCAAATCAAAGCACATGATTTATTGATGCTATTGACTCATCCTGAGACCTGGGGACGCCATCTTGGATTGGGTCATACATATAGATGACGCTTGGGCCATGTGTTAATGAAGCAGAAAATTCCTACTGGGCCTCAAAGTAACGCACATGATTCATTGATGCTATTCACTTATTCTGAGATCCACGGGTGTTATCTTGGATTGGGTCTTATAGATCAATGAAACTCAGGTCATTAGATGATGGTGCAGAAAATTCCTACTGGGCCTCAAATCAAAGCACATGATTCATTGATGCTATTGACTCATCCTGAGACCTGGGGACGCATTCTTGGATTGGGTCATACGGATAGATTGTGCTTGGGTCATATGTTAATGAAGCAGAAAATTCCTACTGGGCCATAAAGTAACGCACATGATTCATTGATGCTATTGACTTATCCTGGGACCGACGGGTGTCATCTTGGATTGGGTCTTGAGACCTGGGGACGCTATCTTGGATTGGGTCAGACGGATAGATGACGCTTGGGTCATATGTTAATGAAGCAGAAAATTTCTACTGAGCCTCAAATTAAAGCACATGATTCATTGATGCTATTGACTCATCCTGGGACCCACTGGCGCTATCTTGGATTGGGTCATACGGACAAATGACGCTTGGGTCATGTGTTAATGAAGCAGAAAATTTCTACTGAGCCTCAAATTAAAGCACATGATTCATTGATGCTATTGACTCATCCTGGGACCCACTGGCGCTATCTTGGATTGGGTCATACGGACAAATGACGCTTGGGTCATGTGTTAATGAAGCAGAAAATTCCTACTGGGCCTCAAATTGAAGCACGATTCATTGATGCCATTGACTCATCCTGGGACGCACGGGCGCCATCTTCCTTATGTCTTATTGATTGATGAAACTACGGTTATTAAAGAATATTGCAGAAACTTCCTACTGGGCCTCAAATTAAAGCACACGATTCATTGATGCTATTGTCTCATTCTGAGACCCATAGGCTCCATCTTGGATTGGTTCTTATTGACAGATGACGCTTAGGTCATTTGTTACCGGAGCAGAAAAATCCTAGTGGGCCTTAAGTGAAAGCACTTGATTCATCGATGCTATTGACTCATCTTGGGACCCACGGAGGCCATCTTGGATTGGGTCTTATTGATCAATAAAGCTAGGATCATACAAGAATGGTGTAGAAAATTCCTACTGGGCCTTCTAATCAAAGCACATGATTCATCGAAGCCTTTTGCAGATCCTTTGGTCCGTGTGACCCCCCATTTGTCACTAGACCATTTGTGAAGTCTTCCGAAATGCGCGGAAAATTCGGGAAAAATCGATTAATTTTTCCGCAGAAAATTATCACGTAATTATTACTCCACGCTAGTATGAAAATTATGCCAATCTGATGACATTGGTCTGTTAGAGAAATGGCCCAAACTCAAAAATCAAATTTTCGGCGAAAATTTTGCAGCAGAAACTTTTCTGTGGGCTTCAAATTGGAGCACATGTTTCATCGAAACTTTTTATACATCGTTGGATCTGTGGGACCCGCCATTTATCTGTCAGCACCATACGAATTTTCACGGTTCTAGGACATTCGCGGAAAATTCGGGAAAAATCGGTTAATTTTTCCGTAGAAAATTAGCACACAATTAGTACTTCACGCTACTATTAAAATTATGCCAATCCGATGACATTGGTCTGTTAGATAAATGGCCCAAACTCAAAATTCAAATTTTCTGCGAAAATTTTGGAGCAGAAAATTCAATTTTTTCAGCAGAAAAAAGCACACCAAAAGCACGTATTTTTGAGTTGTTCTCCGACCCGATCCAATGACCCTGGTCTGCAAACTTTTTGGAGCTCTTTCTCTCGGCCTTGAGGATTTTGCAGGGACGACAAACGTTTTCTGCCATTAAACTTGAGAACAGTGTCGAAGGTGCGTCAAATCTGGATTTCACGATACCAGACAGGTTACAATCTTCTCGCCCAGGCGATCCACAGTCTGTTTCCCCTTTTCCGTTTTGAAAGGCATCATTTTTGCGCAGCCAAGGTAGCTTTCTGTAGTATGTTGAGATTTTAGGTATAACATCCATATACTGTTCGTTATATTCAGAGGNTCATGTGTTAATGAAGCAGAAAATTCCTACTGGGCCTCAAATTGAAGCACGATTCATTGATGCCATTGACTCATCCTGGGACGCACGGGCGCCATCTTCCTTATGTCTTATTGATTGATGAAACTACGGTTATTAAAGAATATTGCAGAAACTTCCTACTGGGCCTCAAATTAAAGCACACGATTCATTGATGCTATTGTCTCATTCTGAGACCCATAGGCTCCATCTTGGATTGGTTCTTATTGACAGATGACGCTTAGGTCATTTGTTACCGGAGCAGAAAAATCCTAGTGGGCCTTAAGTGAAAGCACTTGATTCATCGATGCTATTGACTCATCTTGGGACCCACGGAGGCCATCTTGGATTGGGTCTTATTGATCAATAAAGCTAGGATCATACAAGAATGGTGTAGAAAATTCCTACTGGGCCTTCTAATCAAAGCACATGATTCATCGAAGCCTTTTGCAGATCCTTTGGTCCGTGTGACCCCCCATTTGTCACTAGACCATTTGTGAAGTCTTCCGAAATGCGCGGAAAATTCGGGAAAAATCGATTAATTTTTCCGCAGAAAATTATCACGTAATTATTACTCCACGCTAGTATGAAAATTATGCCAATCTGATGACATTGGTCTGTTAGAGAAATGGCCCAAACTCAAAAATCAAATTTTCGGCGAAAATTTTGCAGCAGAAACTTTTCTGTGGGCTTCAAATTGGAGCACATGTTTCATCGAAACTTTTTATACATCGTTGGATCTGTGGGACCCGCCATTTATCTGTCAGCACCATACGAATTTTCACGGTTCTAGGACATTCGCGGAAAATTCGGGAAAAATCGGTTAATTTTTCCGTAGAAAATTAGCACACAATTAGTACTTCACGCTACTATTAAAATTATGCCAATCCGATGACATTGGTCTGTTAGATAAATGGCCCAAACTCAAAATTCAAATTTTCTGCGAAAATTTTGGAGCAGAAAATTCAATTTTTTCAGCAGAAAAAAGCACACCAAAAGCACGTATTTTTGAGTTGTTCTCCGACCCGATCCAATGACCCTGGTCTGCAAACTTTTTGGAGCTCTTTCTCTCGGCCTTGAGGATTTTGCAGGGACGACAAACGTTTTCTGCCATTAAACTTGAGAACAGTGTCGAAGGTGCGTCAAATCTGGATTTCACGATACCAGACAGGTTACAATCTTCTCGCCCAGGCGATCCACAGTCTGTTTCCCCTTTTCCGTTTTGAAAGGCATCATTTTTGCGCAGCCAAGGTAGCTTTCTGTAGTATGTTGAGATTTTAGGTATAACATCCATATACTGTTCGTTATATTCAGAGGGCTTTATAGCTGCGAATCTCCATAAACACTGGCCTAACGGATTATATTGTCCTATAGCCATCTTGGACTCGATACAGCTGATCCTTCACGTACGTTACAAAGTATACAGCAACTCCAGCTGCGGTGAGAAAATCAGTAAGTCTCGAAAGTTTTAGAAGTACGATTTGTACATTTTTATAATTGCCGTTGATCAAAGCTTTTTTGTCAAAGTTCTATTGAACATGGTTTAGTCAATAACCATTCTTTTTGTCCATTAACATTCGTCTTTAACATCTCACGTACGGGGTCCCTAGAACGCGTCTTGTCCCAACGGCCGGGAGGCTTACGACGAAGCGCCAATTCCATTGTTTAATCAGCAATAACTCGAAAACAGGTGATCGAGAAAACTTGAAATAAAAAGCATTGGATCTATTGAAATTTGAAATAAACGCCCGGAGAATTCTGTTTTTTCCGCATTCAAGTCACACCGATTTATCCTCCAGGACAATTTTTCGCCGAGATCTCCAAATTCGCTGAATTTATTTATAACAAATACATTATTCAATGAATTGAAATTTAACTTGTGCCATTCGATAGGTAGGTCATCAAAGTATTTTCAGCAAAAATTCCAAAATTTTTCTGTAAAATTTTCTCGACAAACGAGATGATCGAATATGATTAAATCGGAGCAAAATAGTATTTTCATCCACAACTTTTGTTGGTATAAAAAAAATATATATAAAAAATGCGGAGGACGTCTTTGGGCTCGTCGTCAGCGTGCTGGCCCTATAAACCAAAGCGTCCCAGCAGCCCAGGTTCGAGTTCCGGTGATGAAAGATTTTTTCATCGCCGGAAAATGAACCCAGTGCATGTGGAGTTAGTTATGTGGAGTTAGATATAAGTTAGCTTAGAGGCAAGTGCGGGTAGGGAATTAGGCTGGGGTACCGCGTAGGTACTGGGACGGGTAGGTAAAAGACCACAACGGTCATACCATCTGGCACCACCCAATTTTATACAAAAAATGCATTGAGAAAAAAAAAATCAATGAACTCACTGCACAAACAATTTCATTGACTTTCCAATTTTTTTTCTAAATGTCAATATGTGTCTTAGAATTCGAGATAATAATTTTTTACTGTTGACGGAAAGGGTCCATACGATGTATGGACCTCGGCCGATAGGACAAGTTCGTGCCTCCATACATCGTATGGAGCCCGTACATGAGGGGTTAAGNGCCGTTGATCAAAGCTTTTTTGTCAAAGTTCTATTGAACATGGTTTAGTCAATAACCATTCTTTTTGTCCATTAACATTCGTCTTTAACATCTCACGTACGGGGTCCCTAGAACGCGTCTTGTCCCAACGGCCGGGAGGCTTACGACGAAGCGCCAATTCCATTGTTTAATCAGCAATAACTCGAAAACAGGTGATCGAGAAAACTTGAAATAAAAAGCATTGGATCTATTGAAATTTGAAATAAACGCCCGGAGAATTCTGTTTTTTCCGCATTCAAGTCACACCGATTTATCCTCCAGGACAATTTTTCGCCGAGATCTCCAAATTCGCTGAATTTATTTATAACAAATACATTATTCAATGAATTGAAATTTAACTTGTGCCATTCGATAGGTAGGTCATCAAAGTATTTTCAGCAAAAATTCCAAAATTTTTCTGTAAAATTTTCTCGACAAACGAGATGATCGAATATGATTAAATCGGAGCAAAATAGTATTTTCATCCACAACTTTTGTTGGTATAAAAAAAATATATATAAAAAATGCGGAGGACGTCTTTGGGCTCGTCGTCAGCGTGCTGGCCCTATAAACCAAAGCGTCCCAGCAGCCCAGGTTCGAGTTCCGGTGATGAAAGATTTTTTCATCGCCGGAAAATGAACCCAGTGCATGTGGAGTTAGTTATGTGGAGTTAGATATAAGTTAGCTTAGAGGCAAGTGCGGGTAGGGAATTAGGCTGGGGTACCGCGTAGGTACTGGGACGGGTAGGTAAAAGACCACAACGGTCATACCATCTGGCACCACCCAATTTTATACAAAAAATGCATTGAGAAAAAAAAAATCAATGAACTCACTGCACAAACAATTTCATTGACTTTCCAATTTTTTTTCTAAATGTCAATATGTGTCTTAGAATTCGAGATAATAATTTTTTACTGTTGACGGAAAGGGTCCATACGATGTATGGACCTCGGCCGATAGGACAAGTTCGTGCCTCCATACATCGTATGGAGCCCGTACATGAGGGGTTAAGCTCTTTAATATTCATATTCATATTAAATCTGGGGTTTTATTAAAAAAAAAAAAAAAACAAAACAAAAAGTAAAAATTGGATGATCTCTGAACATCTACAAGTTATTAAAATCTCCAAGAAGAGGTTCGAATATAATTGTACGATCAAACGAACTTACCTGTAAGTGAAGTTCAGTCGTGATTATATGAAGAGCCTTGTCGAGAGTTTCAGTCCCTCCCAACTAGCTTCCCCAAACCCGTCCAATTTTTTCTCCACTTGTACTTAACTTTAAGCTAACGATAAGGTGGCGAGCCCTCACCACCGAGGTGCCACAGCCAACTGTTTCTATGGCCTCTGAAGGCGTGTGGCTCCATCTAACCACAGGTGGGCTATTACAAGTTATTAAAATCTCTCGACGAGGCTCTTCATATAATCACGATCGAACTTCACTTACAGGTTACTTCGTTTGATCGTACAATATTATTTTCACGGGCAGTTGGCCGAATTTTTTATTATTTTATTAATTGAAAAAATACATTTTATTTTATTTCCGAGAACTCATGGTGTTGAAATGCATTAATTACTTCGCCTGTTCCCACACGGCTCCGCGGTTTTCTGAGCTGGTCGTGGAACGCGCTTCAACATTGTGACCTTATCCTTTAGAGGTTAAAAGGACTGGCGCCCTTTTGGTAAATTTTGGTTTCTCTCGATTTTCTCCGTCATTCTTATTTCGGGTTGAAAGATTCTAAAAGGGTTGCTGAAAGTTAGTGGACGACAAGGCACACGATTTCCCGCGTGTATCGTTGAAAAATACGTCACAATACATAACGAGATGAAATTCGAATTTTCGAAAAAAGAAAAAAATAGAACAGTGAATGAATTTTTGGTTTTACTCTTATAAGTAATTTGAAGTGAGAATAAAACTTGTCCCGTGATTCTCCAGAATATTACATCCCACATTTGAATGCACTGGTGGCAACACTTTGATGTTGGCTTATTCTCACTTCAGATTCTTATTAGAGTTGAAAAAAAAATTAATTCAGTGTTGTATCTTTTTTTGCACATTGTGACGTAATTTTTGGGGTATAACGGACCCCCAATCCACTACGCAGCCCTCTGACACCTAAACTCCCTGAAATGCCAAAAGTTGAGTGCCAGGTCGTTTTTCCCAGAACGACCACTGGAAACAAAACGAAATAGTCCTAAGCTCCAACACGGTTTCCACTAGCTCAAAACGTAGAGATGCGCGTTTGGTTACTGAAAGAGATTAGACTAAAGTAGTGACTAAGTTACGTAAATTAAGACAAATTAACTGTCGGGGAATTCACAATATCCTTTAATAAAAAGGAAAGCATAATGGCTGCCGAATGAGAAGTCGAATTGAGAAAAGTCGAATCGATTTCCCTAGAAGTCGAACTCGAATGAGAACGGGCTTCGGGAAGTTACTGTCAGATGGCATTGCTTGGGAAATTGGCGCGAATTTCGAATCACATTTCGGATTAGAATTAGAATACAACAAGTACATCCTCTTATAGGTAATGTCTATTAGACGTGTAAATCGTATATGTATCGTGGACTATGAATATGAAAAGGGAGCCCATTCAATAAAAATTCATAAATAAATGATTTGTTAAGGTTTTTCCGGTATTGTCTACTTGAAATGCTGACTGATTTATTTTTCTTAATTCCCGTGGTTACATTGGTACTGCATATCATACGTGGATATTTAATGGAGATGCCGATTTCATGTACACCGGATTGACTTTTCATGTATTCTTTAAACAAAAGGAAAAAAAAATCAATTGTCATAGGGAGAATTTTGTTCCTGAATATGTCAGACATTTTAACAAAGTTAAGTCGTTATGATATTTGCCTCCATCCCGACTAATTGTTGAGTAAATAATGATAAATGGATTCGTTCGTCATTGTTTATCATTTGTTATCAATCAAACGGTTCAGTGAGGGTGGAAAATAATGAAGACCAATCTTTTTTGAAATGTCTTGAATAATAAAAAAAAATATATTTTCCCATTGAAAATCGATTTTTTGTATTGAAACAAATTATCTCAAAGAATAATTTGGAATACACGGAGTAGATTCCTCAATGAATCATATGTATCATATAAAAAACATAAGCAATTGCGTGAAATGTCAAAGAAAATTTAATCAACATTTTTAGTAGGCAATATCGAAGAAACCTCAAAAACCCTAATGAATCGAACCCAGAGTTGACTCTGGTTTTGATTCATCAGAGAAATCATCTGTTTATGAATTCATATTGATGAAACCGTTGCAAATACGGAAAAATGTTTAAGGACATAATTTCTTCGGAATGTTGGGTGTTTTTAAAGGAAAAAAAATTCTGTCCAAAAGAGTCAATTTGTCAATTGTTTACATACTAAGAAGACCAGGTCAATATAGAGAGGAAGGACTTGTGGAAATTTTTCAAATTTTTCAAATTCGGTTCACTGAGTCTGAATTAATTCATTATTTTGGGCTTTTTTGGGGTTCAAATGCCAGCTGAATCACGTGAACCCGAATACTGCAAACTGGGTGAAATGAAGAAGCAGAAATTAATCTCCTCGGATGTTTTTCAATAATTCAACTGAATTTTCAAGTTCAAATAAAAATCACAAGGATCTCTGAATTACATTAGAAAATTTGAAAAAAATTCAAATGATGTATCAAAGTTTCAAGTTCAGGAAATTCTCGAATAATTGTAAAAATAGCTACAAGAAATTTTATAATAATTGTTTTGCACTCCGAACAGATTTCATTGATAATTATGATGAAAATCCCAATCAGTCATCCCAGAAATTCAAAATGAGTGAAACACTCACTGAAATATTGAAATTGAACAGGTGATCAACCGAAACAAATAGTTCTCATTAATCGCAAGATTCATTAGAATAAAATGAAAGCAAGAGAAGGCATAATGAAAGAGCATCAACTTTGCGCCTGCACTCTGATTGTTTGAAATGAGGAAGGGGAAAACAATTTTTAGAAAATCGAGGAATTCAATCAATTCTTTCAACAAATTGACAAAATCTTCAAGTTACATGAAAAAGAAATTCATAAGATTTCAGAAGATCATGTAAGATAGAAAAAATTTCACATCATTCATCAAAGTTCCTGAAATCTTTCAATGAAATTGTGAAAACATCATGAATTAGAGAAGACTTCAAATCAGCAAAAAGATATCAGGATTGGTTAGATAATTGTTCCAGAAAAAATAATTGAATGTTTTTGTAGGGGCGTAAGAGGGAATGGCGATGGAGGAAAAATCTGACAAATTCTGGGGTACCGAGCATTTCATGCCCTGGATAGAATCACGATTCCATATTACAATTAAAATCGAAAGTCTGTCAAATTTTATTCAATGAGCATAGAAATTAAAAAACAGAATCACTCATTGAAATATTGAAATTCAACGGGTGATGAACAAAATCGATTGTTCCATTAATCTGCATAATCAGTATTATGAAAATTCTTATGAACAATTAATTTAAGAATATGGCAAAAGAAGAAAAGGCATAATTAGAGAGCATCAACGTCGGTACTAGTTTAATAAGCGGCGCTAGTTTAATAAATCCTGGGAACTCAATACAAAACAAATCCATCCATTAAACAATCTCCTTTTCGATTTTCTATCGTTCAAATAAATAAACAGACTAACTAGTGACAGAAGATCACATTCGTTAATGAAAATACAAGATTCTGACATTAATAAAAATAAATAACAGGATAAATAAGTCCTAAAGTCACGATAAGTTCAAAATTCAGAAAACAGACTAGTTGGAGTCAAAAATCCGAATCGAAATAAAGTCGAAGATATTCATGTGAATTAAGACAATACAGAAGAACGATTGAAAACGAAATATCTCTGTGACGAGTAAAACTGGCGAGCAAAGGACTTAAGGCCCGGATGGAGGGATTTTTTTCCCGAGTGGCGATTTTACGCCCTCCCACTTTGCGGTCAAAGTAAAAAGCTTCATCTCGACCATAACGCCGTCGGTAACTGCGGAAATGGCAGAAAACCAGGGCGACATATGAAAGTGGGGTTTAGAAGGGGCCCCGCTTTTTTTGTCTCTTATTGTGTTCATGTTTTTTCGACATGTGTTTCGCAAAGACGAAGCTACATGTAAATATGGGGAAGGTGTCAAAAGGGTGTATGTGCATAAGAGTCATACATTATGTACTCAAAAATGGGTGCGGAGGGGGGAGTTGTTACAAAAAGGAGGATTCCATTGAAATTGCAAAGGATTTTTAGGTGAAAATTTAGGTGTGGGGGAAATTGCTAAAAGGGCGTATATACATGGGAATCATATATGTTGCGTTTCGATACGCACATTTGATTATTTTATTGTAAAATATATTTAATTGTCTCAGCGGAAGTCTTCCATTCCCATCCTTCCGTACCCTACTCTCCCCCATAACTATATTCTCTCTCTCTCTCTCTCTCTCTCTCTCTCTCTCTCTCTCTCTCTCTCTTTTTTGTCTTAAATAATTTATTATTTACAATCTCTCAAGGACCTTAACGGATTTTTGGGCCTCGACATTTTTCCCAGTCTTTTGAATTTGAACAAACGTAAATTCCCAAGATTCTTAGAATTTTAATTAAGAATATTTTCCCAACATTCTTCAGAATTCTATGTAGAAAATTATATTACCTTACAACCCTCCTTTGTGCTTTCAGTTTAATTCCTTTCAAAATGTAAAATCTGGCGCCAGTGAAATTGAAATTTCGAAATACTTTGGGAAATAGTCTGGACTGTTTATTACTTTCTTTATTCATTGCTCTCTCTACGATTATTGCCCCTCATAATCTCTTGATCCTAAAAATAATTATGATCACCTCAGACGCACTCATCCCTTGCAGCTGTAATATCCCAGTCAGGCAGGCGCCAATACGCTCAGGCCCCAAATTTCGGCCCTCAATCTACCCTCTTTCCTATTTCTAAGTTCCTGATACTTGCTATCCCTCAAGAACTAATCGAATCCACCCTCTCCCCTCTGCCCCAACAATTGACCAATCACAGAATTGGTTCCCTCGTAACACCATCCTACTGCCCCCTTCCTCAAGAAAATTTCAACTTACGAATTTTTCTGCCAAAGTAACCAGTTAGAATCAAGATTTCCAAGTAACTTTCCAAGTGCTTGGTGAAGATGAACTCCAAGGTCATAAGTGATGTAGACTAGTCCAACAAATAAAGTCGAGGAGCCCGTGAAGACTTTGGCGAAAATCCACCATCTTGATACGTCCAGTGTTTCTACTTGATACTCATCTTTGATGAGAAGAATCAGGCCTCCACTGCCTCTACCAGGATTATTGGGTAGTTTGGTAGCATTAGACCAGATAGCTTGATAGGATTTGAATAGTCCAGGTATGCAGGTTCCATGATAAGTAAGCCAGGTTTCACTTACTCCAAGAATGTCAGGAAGGAAGTCCGGGATGTAATTGCCAATGTCACTAAAACCAAAAGAGTTCCAGAACGTTAATCTCAAATTTTTTAGTTTTTTGGAATGTAAGAGGTACTTTAGGTCGAAGAGGTCATGTCGCCATTGGGTGATGGGACGGACCTTGTTACTTGCCTTATCCCAGTGGAACCAACTGTCATTGACAGCCACCTTCTGGGGCCCAAACCCAGAAGGGTTTGATAGATAGTTGAGCTCTGGTCTTTAGCTTTTTCATCTCTGGCAAACACTCTCAGGTTGTACTCAGCTTCCCTTTCCGCACCAGTTAGGTCGTGTTGTATGTAGACTCCCTTTAAGCCAATCTCCTTCTTGCTCCTAAATAGCTGCATCTTTAACTCCCATGAGTCTAATTGAGCTATGATCATTTCACCAGGCTTACCCACATTCTTGGCGTTCAGTACTTTGCCCTGATATCCAACATTTTCCTGGAGATAGGTTGAGACCTCAGAAGCTAGTCCATTGTTTGCGAGTTTGACTCCTTTGATGAGGATGTTATTCTTCTTCAGTACCTTCTCTTGGTTTTCCAGCTTCTGGAGTACCTTGGCGAGGGGATTAGGTCCATCAGGGGTTGGGACTGCGACTTGGACCAGCTCCTCTACCTTCTTCAACCTCTCATCCACTTCAGCATTAGTGTTGGGTTATCTAGTTGTTTCCAGGGCCAGCAATCTGTTACTAAACGCATACTGCATGTTCTTGATCATTAAGATGTCCTCGTTAATTGAATTGCGCCAAGTTCTGAGTTCCTCCCGATCGCTGATGGCCTGGTCTATCATGGTGTCCATTTTGGCATCAAGTTTGGCCATAAAAGCCAGCATATGCTCGTTGGAGATGGGAGTAGTAGGTGGTCCTCCTGTTGCTAATTTGTCACTCGGAATCTCCATCATGGTGATTGTACCTTTCATGATTGATGCAGTTGGGTTAGAGTCCAGAATTGGGTCACCGTCTGGGGAGTCCAGATAGTCGGATTCCGATGAAGATGAGGAGGAGTTGCAGTGAGACAAGTCTTGAGTTGAGACTGTAGATATCCGTTTGGAAGATGGCACAAGGGCTTCTGCGGTTGACCGACTCTCAGGAGATCTTGCACGCTTTGATATTGGGTTTGATGTAACTTTGTCGAGGGAGAAAGCTGCCGCGATCAGGGGCGGGAGGGTTGCCGCCTTGGCCAACGTCAATGCCTTTGGTGGCCTGCCGAGTTTTGGCGTGGAGTTGGGGGTCAGACTCCTTGATGAGGTGGATGAGGACAACTGGGGTTGTCTTGGCCGAGTTTTAGGAGTTTGTTGGATGTTTTTTATACTCGACATGTCCCAGCATCAATCTAAAAAACTCAGTCGGCCTGCTGCTCGGCTCCCATAGGTAGTAGAGCTAGCCTCAAAATACAGATACGTCACCCTTTGTACATGGATTACGGGGATTCAGCGTATACAAGCTTCCAAGGGTCCAATCAATTTGCGTTTATGTCACGAAGTGATACAGTAAGACAACAATTGTTATGAGTAACTTCTCGTCAATTCGTCAAAAACGTTAAACAATAGCACGTGCGTGTCACTTAGCCTCCAACATGTTCGACAGTCAAACATAACCCCCCGATTTAAAATAAAATACCAGTAGAATCTTTGATACATTGACTTCTCTCCGATTTGAAATAAAAGAAAATGAAATTTTATTGAAAAATAAATTTTCTCTGAATAAAAAGAGAATTAGAATTTTTTTCATGGGAAAAATAGATTTTCGCTGAATTAAAGAGAAATAGAAATTAGTTTTCCTCTGAATGATCAAAGAAAAGAAATAGAATTAAATTAATAATTATTTCTCTCTGAATTTTAATTATATCATGAGCTAATCACTTTGAATTATTGAGTATAAATGAGATTAAGATCACAAATAGAAAATATAACATTTATCCTCCAGTTAGGAAGAAATCTTCAATTATAATAAAAATAAGAATAAGTTGGAGATAATTTTGTGAATGAACTGATCAATTGATTCTAAATAATTCTTTATGTTTTATGATCTGCAAAGATCTTCAACTTGAATAATTATGAAAATAATCTATGTTTTGATCCCAAATTCAACTGTCGAATCTATATATCATCAACCATTCGTGTTATTATCATTTTCAAGTTTGCTCCAGACTGTGCAACCATCATAATTTTTGATTAATTTATCTAAAGAATAATCATAATTTTTATTCAATGATTAGAAATTTTAATTTACTTGCAACCCTTGAAACTAGAATCTTCCCTGTTTATTCTCGATGATTAGATAATCTGACATAAAAATCAGAGAACAAATGAGAGAATATCAAATTTTAATTAATTAATTGTTTGAAAATTGAAAATTAACAAATGAATAATTGATGATTTTTCATTTAAAAAATAAATGAATTATTGCACAGTCAATCGATCAATTCATATGAGAAATTAATTGTATCATTTTATTATCGATTGTTAATCATGAAATAATTGGGAAAGATCATTAAAGAATAACGTTATATATTCTTAAAAATTGGTTCACAACATTTATTTCTAGAATAATCAAAAGTCACCTCACCATCCTAAGCTATTACCGCAAGGTAGGCTTAAAAAGGTAAACTTAACTTCATGTTTTTCTCATTTATCAAAAAGGTAAGTTTGAAAATTCATGACGTAACAGAGCGTATGTACATGGGAATCATACACATTATGTACTCAAAAAGGGGGGAGGGGAGGGTTCTTATAAAATGGGAATGACCCATTGAAGTATTGAAATTGAACAGTTGATCAACAAAGATTCATTGGTTTCACAAATCTTAATTCTCAGTACGATGAGAATGCTGATGAGTTAAAAAAAAAGGAAAATGATAATAAAAGGACATCAACGTTGCGGCCGCGGTGGCACTAGTATTGAATACAAAACGTGCGGCGCCGCCCTGATTGCGGGAGTAATGGAGGGTAATATTTTAAATCCGTAACTGCCTCCAAAAACCAAACATTCATTCGTGACATAATCAAACGAATCACAACACGTATGGAATCATTTCATACAAAAATTGTAGATCACTTATTACAAAAGTCTGTAAAAGTTATGTTTGACATTCAATTATATTTCCACTAATCCTATAGAAAAATTGATACAAAATATTTTATATAGAAAAATTAACCGAATTTGATCCTTCTATGTAACTTATTCTGCTTAGATATTATGCGCATGAATTTGTATTTAGAGATTTTTCAAAATTAATAAGTGGAAAATTCTTTAAAAAATTAGCTACACAGAGAGAAATATTCAATAAAAAGTAGCAGAAAAGAAACGTAAAAATGACGTTTCCAGATGTAATCGGCGAGCGAAGCCAAATTCAATGAAAAAAATTGGTCTGGGTTGTTGGTCGCTTGCTACGCTGGCTCCCATTGTGGATGGGTTGGAGTCGGTGTGACCCATTATGATTCGAACCAATAACTTCCCGACCAATTCCCTTTATTTTGTGCTTATTCTTTTTTTTCGAGAGGAATATTTCCATTGCCAATTTTTCTGGGAAACCCTAGTACATTCACTAAAAAACTTATAGTGAATTCCTATTGAATATTTGAATTTTTTCGAGAATTTCTCGGAAATTACCAGACTTTCGGAAATTTTTGTTAGGATCTTTCTGTAGAGCTGTAAAAAACTATAAAACTATCTTATGAAAATTTTGCTCCCAAGATTAATCTCCAAGATATTCTAAAAAACTCGTGTGTCAACAACATTTTCACATTTTTGGGGGGGAGGGAGTGGGAGTATTTCGCTCCCAACCTAATCCGATCTTCTCAACAATGTCTATCGATCGCGATAAAAAAAGGCAGTGTCTAGACACACGGTATATGGTAATTACAATGCACCCCAGGAAACTTTTACAATGCATCTAAGGCTTATTTTACCATACGTCTATGGTTTTTACCATTGGTCTATGAATTGTACCATGCGTCTATGGTTTTAACCAAGCGTCTATGGTTTTAACCATGCGTCTATGGTTTTTACCATTCGTCTGTGAATTTTACCATGCATCTATGGTTTTTACGGTGATGTAAGGAAATGTCTAGGGCATACCCTAGCGGACCCAGTGGAGAGTTCAACTCTCTATTTGTTCCACGATTAGAGAGTAAGTAGAGAATGGGTAGAGAGTTGGGGTGACAGGGCAGATTGTCTACTCTTCAATGCTTTCAGAGAGTAGATAGCTGAGGCGAGGGATATGCTCATTATCAATCATGCATAAATCTAGCAAAGTGAATTATGATGAGTTGCTCCATAGCGGACCTGTAGGACACCAAAATCAGAGCAGAAAGAGCGANGGGATATGCTCATTATCAATCATGCATAAATCTAGCAAAGTGAATTATGATGAGTTGCTCCATAGCGGACCTGTTGGAGACCAAAATCAGAGCAGAAAGAGCGAACAATACGTGCATCATGCTTCGTTAGAGAGAGCTGGTCTGCATTGAAGTCACCCAAAATCACTTTGGTGCTATAGCTTTACAAGTGTAGCTGCAGCGAAGGTACAAAATCAGTACCCTCGAAGAAAGGAGCATCAGGCGGCCTATACACAACAGCAACAAAAATTGCAAAGACACCATGGTCAGCAATTTCACAAAACAAATACTCAGGAAGTCCAGGTTTCCTAATCCACAAATGAGTGGAGGTTGCAAGGATTTTAACTCTGAAGCAAGTATTGATGAAAAGCGCGACAGCACCACCCCGCGTATTACGGTCACGTCTGAAGAGTCTATAGCCGTCGAGGGAAACAACGCCATCATCAATAAGGGGTCGAGTTTAGTCTCTGTCATGACAATAACATGAAATGGGGGACGAGTACTCAGAAAGTATCTGACCCTCTCAATATGAGCCTTGAGAGAGTTCACATTGAGATGGCAGACTCGTAATCCATCTTGCTCCAACAAGGATACAAACAGGCTTTGCACAGTACGGGAGAGAGATAAAGGACTCGTAGGGCCAGAGATAGGAAGTAGTGATGATGAGGGGGGAGATGAAGAGATAGATACAGGAGAAGTTGAAGAAAGAGCATCAGAGGAAAAAGAAAGAAAGTTAGATGTTAAAGAGGATTTTATTAAGAGTCCAGCAAGAAGTTTTTTAGCTCATCCATTGACGTGATGCCCTATCTTCCTTCTTCTTCTTGATGAAGACTTCACCATCGCGGATGAAAGTAGTGAAGCCCTTCTTCTGCGCTGCAACCTTAACTTCACGACGCAGATGATATAAATCAGGAGGGAGAAACTCATTGATATTAATGAGGGATGGTTGCAAAGGTAGTTGCGCTCCAGACGCAATCACCAAGTCATCAGGGAGAGAAGAAGAGTGCAATTTTCTGAGTCGCGCTTTAGCAACAATCACCTCATGTGCTACGCCCCCGGACGTCACAGTCACCACTAATGAGACTGGTTTCGAAGTAGCCGCAGAAGTACCAGCCGCAACGTTAGCTGAGGACTTGCCAAGAAGAGGCCGAGCATTCAAGATGTTGTTCAACTCGATAGATAGTAGGAGAACCCGCAGAACAGCAAACGATAGCTGTTTGCTGTCTATGTTCGCTGGAACCTGGAGTCCAGATATTAGAATATCCGCCACCAGTCTGGCTCTTTCCGCATTAATCCCAGCAATAGAGCGAGCAAGCTCCTTCATAGAAGCCTCTACCGTATCAACTCTCGTAGACACACCCACCGGAACACCCTCAGAAGCAGCTCCAGCGCCAAGATCAACAATGGTATTACGGATCTCGCGTTGCTCAGCCTCGACATTAGCAACTTGTTCCCTGAGAGCAGCCACCTCAGCTTCCACGACATCAACTCTTTGGACAAGGGCAGACAAACTATCCAGAGCTGACAATTTGGTGGTCACTTCACACTGAAAATTTTCCATTCTCGCTTTCATGTTGCGCTCAAAGGCCAAAGAGCGATTGTCCATTGCCTCAAGTCTGGTAAGGATAGCTGCCACCTTTTTGTTATGCCCCAAAAGTGGAGTATAATTATCCAACTTATTTCACAATATGCCAATATAAGTGGCACACATTGTGAAATACAAATATAATATTAAGCAATTACTAAATAATTGGGAATATACGTGCAATCATGTATTACGTATATTCGCAATTAAAAGTAAGCCAGTGGAACTCGCATCAGCAGTTTCCACTGGGCTCATTCGCATGGTGTTATCATTACACCATGCAGATATGAGGTAATGACCACGACGTCATGGGCTCTGGATCAAATAAATACTCGAGAGACCATTGTCTCGGGGCCAGTAACTCGATTCCTATTGTGGTTCACCTGATACCTTCCATATCAGTCTGAACACTTGAATGGTATCTAAAAAGTAAGAAATTAAATAAAGAATATTGTTACGTCCGAATGACGTACATTTTTTTATTATTTTAATTATTAATTATTAATAAATGATGGAATATTTCCATCAGCTCATTTAACATGAGAAATGTTATCTATTGACATGTGATGTCAATATGCGAAACCTTACGGATGGTCTACTCAGGTGTACTCGAATTCGAATCCTTCCACCGCATACCCGAATCAATCGGAATTTATTAATTATTGTTATTATGAATAATGAAAATATTATTTAGAAATTTAACATTTTTAACAAGCTTTCAATGGGAAAAAATATTGTATACCTGAAAAATTAAAATCAAGATTTTTTGATTATTAGAAACCCCAAAAATCTTGATTGAAGTTAGAAAATATGTTGACAAAAAAAGAAAAGAAATGAAAGAAAGAAAAAGGCATCGCTGTTGCGAAGAGCCTTATCATCGAGGGTTTCGGATGTCCGTACCAGACATCGGCTGTATCCCGGCACGTAAGCCATCACTTCTCCCCTTACCGATATAAATTCCTCAACACTTCCCCTTATTCCGTCATCATAAAATACAATACCTCCCCTTCGTATTCAAACAAGACGTTCCTTGTTCTTCTTTCCCCCACCTCCCTACAGAGATCATGCGGCACACGCCGGTGAGCTGTGATTCTCCTCTTCAAACCCACCACGCGACTTCACACTCTTTCCCCACCTCCCAATACTAATTAAAAAGTGCCATACGATTGACACACAATTAACCCTGACACCTAAAGGTTAACGCTTAGGGCGTTAACAAGACAGTCCCGGCGTCACCGTCAACGGAAACAGATCAAGGAATACTAAGTGAACTCCAAGTGAACTCCAAGTAAACTCCAAGTAAACTCCCAGTAAATTCCAAGTAAACTCCAAGTGAACTCCAAGGATTATCAGTGGTTTCCTGTCATTATATATTATTGTGTTAACATAAAATCTATTCAATTTGTGAAATCGTAGTGATATATATATATATATATATATATATATATATATATATATATGTTTGTCAATTGGCTTCTTTGGTGACCTTTTTTTTTTATTGTATACATAGCACAGAATATGGTAAATATGTATCCCCTCCAAAGGATTTTGCTTAAAAATGAAAATTACCTGTGATACAGGCCATTGAATATGGACTGGCTACTTTCGTGACCTGCCTATATGTACTCTGGCAACTTTGGTGACTGTACATATTGCTATGTACAGTCACCAAAGTTGCCAAAGTATAAGAAGCACTATGTATATATAGTCACCAAAGTTGCCAAACTATGAAAAGCACAATGTATATATAGTCACCAAAGTTACCGAAGTATAGAAAGTAGTATGTATATATAGTCACCGAAATAACCAAATTATAAAAACATGATACATATGTATATTTGCATATGATGAACAATGATCACCCTTCACAAAATTGATTGCATACATATTTCTATACGCTACCAGCTCAACCAATATACGTTCTCAATATGATTGAGTTCAAGTGTTCCTGAGTTCAAAGATCGTTATTGAATGCAGCGACAGCATTTGCTCTCCGAAAATTTCGTCACGTTATCAAAGAAAATATTACGTATTTCCATAAATATTGCCATTTATTTATATGTCATATAATCATAGGCACTTAGTCAAGGAAAAGAATCCACTAAGGAAAAGAAAAACATTTAAGGTTGAAATTTAAAGTTCTAGAGATGTAATTTTTTTTGGTAACAAATTTGAGAAATTCCTAACTCAGGATATCTGTTGAATAATGGTTACATCATTGGAACTCAGGACTCTAATTTCTCCGATTGAAGAATCATTTTTTTCACATTTTTTCTATCGTTTTTCTCATTTTTCTAAAAAAGTAAGAAGGAAACTTTTCGGAATAGCGAAGGTGCAAAACTGCACTAATATTTGAAATTTACCATACATAGGTCAGAGTATGTATTTGACCCTTTCAACTTGTAATTACGCATGGAAAAAATCAATAGAAGATTCTAGCGAATTCACTAAGAAATTCTAAGATTATCCAATGGAATTTCTATGGGATTTCTATAGGATTAAGCAAAAACTCTCACTATAGGAACCTTTTTCAACGAAAATGATCAAAGGAAAATTTACCAAGTTGTTTAGCTTGATTCCGTTTTGTTTCTTATTTGAGAATCCGAGTGAAAAACACTCGGCAAATTTATACTCAAGAACTTCGACAAAAAAGTTTTCAATTGGAATATTAATAGAATCCATATAAATTTTGAAACATATTCCATGGATATATTTATATGATATTAATCAAAGGAAGATTTCGACCTTATTGACTAATGACTTTTAAAAACTTCCATTCTCAAGGTATGACTGTAACATACATACGTATATCTAAGTCGTAAGAGGTCTTCATCTGTGTGACCTTCCTCTCTGGGATATATGCCATTTGTCTGCATTGATGACCGGTCATCAAAGTGCCCAGTCGACGAGCATATATATATCCATATATACGTATAACCATTCGTCTTCATCGATGACTGGTTACCAAAGTGTACAATCAATCAAATATATATAGGCTTCAAAGAGACATTTTGACCCTTATGACCCGTAACCCCAGGAGACTTTTAATCTGGAGGTTTCGTGATGCCTTTCAGCGAATTCTAAAGCATATATGAGAAATTGCGACTTCATCTTATTGATGGTTGGACCTCGGAGACGTTTATACAAGAGAGTTTTCAGGTACCTCCTGTTGATTATTGAATTTGATGTGAGCATGAGAAAAGGCTTACTTTTTTCTTCTCTGAACGTC
>NW_021680618.1:185661-221462 GCF_001412515.2 Diachasma alloeum | reverse complement strand
ATATATATATATATTTTCCTTTGGTTTACTGTGATTTATAAAAAAAAAAACACATTCATTTCCCAAGTGATTTCCCTTCAGGAAATCACAATAATCCGTTGTGATTGGTGGAAATTAATTAAATTCTTTCCTGATTTTTCTTCAGGAAATCATGAAAATTCACATTTATTGAATTAGAAAACAAAAGGAAACAATAGATTTTTTTTGTTTTGTGATTTTTTTTTTGAAAATAAAACAATAGTTTTTTTTTTGAATAATTCGATTAATTGATTACTAAATTTTGATATCAATTGATCTTATTATTCAAAAAATTTTCAATTTAATTTGTCAAAATTTTAATTTACTTATATATCCGCAGAGTATTTTGATCTAATTTGGACTGGTTGAAAAATTTTGATTCCTTTATTTGATCTCATCTGCTGTTGGCATCTACATCACAATTGCCTCTACACCAACTGACATCTACATCAATTGGCATTCACATCACAATTGTCATCTATATCAATTGGCATTCACATCACAATTGTCATCTACATCAATTGACATCGACATCAATTGGCATCCATCTACAATCCATTGACATCGACATCAATTGACATCTCCACATCATAGCCTGACACTGCCAGGACTTCGTTCCAGCCATCGGTTCCCGCCAGCCCTCCCCTTTCTTACAAACAAAATTTTCGAATTACCCGAAACCCCAAAGCAGAACATGTAAGTCACATGAATTCAATCATTCTTTCCTATTGAAATGAACAGATTCTAAAGTCAAGGAATCGGGACTTTGGTATACAGGAAAAGGATTAAACAAGAATTCGAAAATCTAAGAAAAATACATTTCCTCTGATTAATAAAGAATTAAAATTTTTAAGGAAACATAAATGTTCCGATAAATTAAAGGAAATAATTAAAATTTTTAGGAAAAATACATTTTCCTCAGAATAAATAAGAAATAGAACTTTTTAGGAAAAATACAATTTTCCCTCTGAATAAAGAGAAAATAAGAATTTTGGAAAAATACAACATTTCCTCTGATTAATATAGAATTAAAATTTTTAAGGAAACATAAATTTTCCGATAAATTAAAGGAAATAATTCAAATTTTTAGGAAAAATACATTTTTTTCAGAATAAATAAGAAATAGAATTTTAGGAAAAATACAATTTTCCCTCTGAATAAAGAATTAATTAGAATTTTAGGAAAAATACATTTTCCCTTCTGAATAAAGGAAGAACAAGAAATTTTTTTTTGTACATTTTCCTCTGAAGAAAATAAGAATGAGAATTTTTATGGAAATTATATTTCCTCCAGAATAAGGAGAATTCGAAATTTCCATAGGAATTTAATCCCCTCCAAATTAAAAATTTAAAAGAGAAATCATCTAATTACGATTTAGTTTCCTCTACGAGGTATTAAGGGAAGAAAAGGATTGAGAATTATTTCCTCTCTGGATTTCTCTCGAACTAAATTTTTCTTATGATAATCAAGATTAAAATCACAATTAGAATTTATTATTTTCAAACTCCGAATTGAAACAATTCTTTAACTCAATTAAACTAAGAAAAGCTGAATTGAATTGATCGATTGATCTATGATGACTTTCTTTACATTTATTTTGAGATCATTTGTCTCTTTGAATCCAAATTCAAGTGTCTAAGCAATTTAACATCAACCATTCGTGTCGTCACCATTTTGGGTCCGCTTTGGATTATTCAACAATCATAATTTCAATTAAAATCACCTGATGAATGAATAACTTTTATTCAATTATCGAGTTCAACTCATTACAACCCTTGGAACTAGAATCTTCCCAATATATATTCTCGATGATTAAATTGTTCAGTATTCTGACGTGAAAAATCAGAGAACGATGAGAGAATATAAACAGAACAAAAAAAAATCTTGATTAATTTAATAGCGAAAATTTAAATAGAAATAGACGAATGATTGATGTGTTATTCCTTTCCAAATAAGGAAGTGATCATCCTGTCAGTCGATCAATTCACGAAGAAACTAAAGTGTATCCTTATTATCAATTGTTAATCAAAAATTAACTGGGAAAATTCATTAAAAGAATATCGCTAATTATTCTTGAAAATTCTGTTTACGATTCATTTCTAGAATAAGCAAAAGTCACCTCGCCATCCTAAGCTATTTCCTTTGGTAGGCTTAAAAAGGCAATCTTTAGTCGTATTTTCTCGATTTATCAATCAAGGTAAGTTGAAAATCATGACATAACAATATTATTATAGTATTCGTTCGCGAGTGTCTTAATCTTCCAAATTACCGAACCCAACCGCTCGGGACTCTAACATTTTGGTGGCAGCGTTATTTATTTTTGGAAGAGGACGGAGGCCTGATCAACCATCGTCGTATCGCGCAGCGACAAAGAAAAAGTCATATTCACAAATCTTTCCACCCGGGGGAAGACTGGCCGTTTCGACGCTTTCATCGAATTTCATTGGGAAATTGAGATGGCGACTTCAGGAAGGGATAATGGAAATCAGGAGGATTCTGATTTCAACTCCCATACCATATCAGCTCCTGGCGTAAGGAGGGCCTTGTTTGAGACCAGGGGTGAGGAGGGTAACGTTAATAATGTTAACTTACGTCGGGAATTTGTTCAGTCTGAACATTCTAGCATGCTAGCTGGGAATCATCGGATGAATGTACAAGCTGAGATTCACCAGCAGCAAAATGAGGTACCACTGGGGGGAGAAGCTGTAGCTGGACAAGTCACGCAGACTGCGCCTGGCCCTGTCAACCCTTCGGTGAGTCACCGTCATCCTGTGCATGTTGAGCCACAGGTAGGCTTGAATGATATTGAGGATTATTCAGGGAGTGAATCAGGGAACCATGATGACTATTCTACACCATCGGGCGCCTTTGCCGGTGGGGGTGGATTCAAGGCAAGTTCAACGCATCATGGCGAAAATGTTCTCCAGGGGTCGAGATTGCGGAATGGTCCAGCCTATGACCGCCTGGTAGGGAGAATTCAGAATCTCGAGGAGGCAAGGCTCAGGCCCCAGAGGGAAATGGACATCAGGGAGCAAAGGGTCGCCGAGGAGAGACAACGTCGGCTTGAGGCCGAANGGTGAGTCACCGTCATCCTGTGCATGTTGAGCCACAGGTAGGCTTGAATGATATTGAGGATTATTCAGGGAGTGAATCAGGGAACCATGATGACTATTCTACACCATCGGGCGCCTTTGCCGGTGGGGGTGGATTCAAGGCAAGTTCAACGCATCATGGCGAAAATGTTCTCCAGGGGTCGAGATTGCGGAATGGTCCAGCCTATGACCGCCTGGTAGGGAGAATTCAGAGTCTCGAGGAGGCAAGGCTCAGGCTCCAGAGGGAAATGGACATCAGGGAGCAAAGGGTCGCCGAGGAGAGACAACGTCGGCTTGAGGCCGAAAAACAGAGGAATGAGTATAGAGTACTCGTAGAAGATACTTATGAAGAGCAGATGAATCTTCGCAACCGAAGTTCGCATTCGGATCTTTTGGATTTAAAGGGCACACTATATTTAATAAAAGTCTTTACTGGGGATGGCCCAGATAAATTGGATTGTTTCCTGGATTCCATAGCCAGCGCTAGGAGATTAATTCGTCCAGGGTTGGAAAATCAGCTTTTGGATGGAATTATGGGGAGTAAATTGGAGGGTGCGGCGCATAAACAATTGAAGCATCGCACAGTGAAAACATTCGAGCAATTGAAAAGTGAGTTGGAATCACTTTTTGGGAAGACTCGGAATGTCGTCGGACTACAAGCTGAGTTCAGCAAACTTCAACAGCGCGAGAATGAGGACGTTGGGAAATTCGTCCAACGCACGGAGGAGGTCACGATGGATTATTTAAATGGTCTATTGGGTCTTCATCCGGAGCTCTCGCAGAGGAAAAAGGAAGCAGCTACAAATGTCTTGGAAACCATGGCAAAATTGATGTTTGAACAAGGTTTGCGGGGTCAACTACAAATTTTGGTGAGAGCAAATCATTATAAAACGCTCCATGACTCTGGCACTGGCGCAGTAGATCTGGGAAAAACAATTTCTGGAAATACTAAGGGCAAGATTGGAGGGAATTTTGGTCAAAATCGAAATTCTACTGGAGGCAATAAGATGTCCATGGGTCGTCAAATCGTCGGAAGCTGTTACTCTTGCGGTCAAACGGGTCATATGGCTAAAAATTGCAGAAATTCGCAGGGGGAGCAACGGAAATCATTGCTAGTCCCGACGGAACGACGGAGCATTAACGCATTTGGCTCTGTTTGCCACTATCGTAAATATGCAGGTCATGATTATGCTGACTGTCATAAATTGAAGAGGAAACTTGNGCAAAATTGGTGTTTGAACAAGGTTTGCGGGGTCAACTACAAATTTTGGTGAGAGCAAATCATTATAAAACGCTCCATGACTCTTGCACTGGCGCAGTAGATCTGGAAAAAACAATTTCTGGAAATACTAAGGGCAAGATTGGAGGGAATTTTGGTCAAAATCGAAATTCTACTGGAGGCAATAAGATGTCCATGGGTCGTCAAATTGTCGGAAGCTGTTACTCTTGCGGTCAAAAGGGTCATATGGCTAAAAATTGCAGAAATTCGCAGGGGGAGCAGCGGAAATCATTGCCAGTCCCGACGGAACGACGGAGCATTAACGCATTTGGCTCTGTTTGCCACTATTGTAAATATGCAGGTCTTGATTATGCTGACTGTCATAAATTGAAGAGGAAACTTGGGCTACCGGAAACGTCAAAAGTGAGTTTTGGGGCAATGAAACAAGCTACTTCTGGTTTTAATAAATTTACGCCCGCAAATAAACAAAGTAATGCACAAAATAATAATGGTGCAAAGGATAAGAATAGTGCGGAGGGGGGAAATAAAACTCTTCCTCTACCAGTTGGCGCTATTCAGATTATGATGGTGCAGACTGGGGTAACCAGAGAAGGTATCACCGATAAACGGATGATAGCTCCAGTGCAACCGTCGGAGATTAAAACGCAAATATTATTGCATGCAGAGGAATTAAAACAACCGACGTTGTTTTTGGCAGATTCAGGGGCGAAGGCATCCCTGATTAAAATCAATAAATTGGCAGAGAAAGCGGAGATAACACCAGGGCAGCGGCTTTTGAGAGGAATTTCCAATCAAGATGTTGCCACATTGGGAGAAGCAATTCTTTATCTCGAAATAGGTGAAGAAATTTTGGGACACAGGTTCCAGGTGGTTCCAGAGAATTTTCCATGTGTTGGAGGAATTTTAGGGGAAGATTTTCTGGGTTCTTCAAGTTTGAAGGTGGAAACAGTTCACGGAGAATCTCTAAAAATTAATGGTCATCGATTTGATTTGTTCGATGACAAAGAGCCTTCAAAATTGGGGGCTAGAATGGAGACGTTGGTTCGAGTACCGACGTGCAGTAAAGGGACAGGGATTGTATCCAAAATGGAATTAAAAAAGGGCATTTTTATCGGAGAATGCTTGACTGAGGCTATCGATGGTTACGTAACGGTGTGTGTAATCAACACCAACGATACGGACGAGTTCGTCGACTTGCCATCGGTCGTGTTGCAAGAGCTAGCGACTGAGGTGGATATCATGACGTTGCAGAATTCGTATAAATACGAAGATAAGGATAGAATAAAATTATTGCATGAAAATTTACGCCTCGAACATCTCAACCTAGAAGAACGGGACAGCCTCGTGGGAATTTTGGAGAAATTCAATTCCATTGTGCAGTTGCCGGGGGATGCTCCAGGGGTGACTGATCACCTGGAACACGAAATTCCTTTACAGCCAGGGACTGCTCCAATTAATGTTCGGCCTCACCGATTGCCTCAAGCACAGGAGGGAGAGGTCGATAGGCAGATAAAAGAAATGCTGCGAAATCAAGTGATCCGGCCAAGCAGAAGTCAATGGAATGCGCCATTATTGGTCGTTCCGAAGAAAATGGATGCTTCAGGAAAAATTAAATTTCGAGTCGTTGTCGATTTTAGACGGCTGAATGACGTCACTATAGGTGATTCATTTCCATTGCCTAATATTGCCGATATTTTGGATAGATTGGGCAATGCAAAATATTTTTCAACGTTGGACTTAGCATCAGGGTTCCACCAAATTCCTGTGAAGGAGGAGGATAAATGCAAGACTGCATTTTCTACACCGTACGGGCATTACGAGTTCAATCGCCTGCCTTTCGGGGTGAAAGGGGGGCCAGCGACTTTCCAACGATTGATGAATTCTGTGCTAGCTGGAATTCAGGGATTACGTTGTTTCGTGTACTTGGATGACATTGTCATTTTTGGTCCAAGTCTGAACGAACATAATAAGAGGCTGATAGAGGTTTTGAAGCGGCTTAAAGAGACAAATCTGCGACTTCAGCCAGATAAGTGCAATTTTCTCAGAAGAGAAGTTGTTTATCTAGGCCATGTAATTACTGCTGAAGGGATTAAGGCTGATCCGAGCAAAATTGAGGCAGTAGAAAATTTCACAGACCCACAAAATAGGAAAGAAATCATGTCTTTTCTTGGTTTAGCCGGGTACTATCGGAAGTTCATAAAGGGTTTTTCGGGAATTGCTAAACCTCTGACTGAGCTTCTGAGAAAAGATGTTTCGTGGACCTGGGGGGATAGGGAGAAAACAGCAGTTAAAATTTTGAAAAAAGCTCTAACAACAGCACCGATCCTTCAATATCCTGATTTTGAGAGGACTTTCATTTTGACGACGGATGCTTCAAAAATGGCCGTAGGCGCTGTACTTTCTCAGGGAGAAATTGGCAAGGATTTGCCGATTGCTTACGCCAGCAGAACCCTAAAACCAGTGGAACAGGGTTGGAGCACGACAGAGAGAGAATTGTATGCTGTTGTTTGGGGGGTTAAACATTTTCGGCCTTATCTTTACGGTCGGAAATTCATCGTTGTGACGGACCACAGACCCTTGAGATGGATCTTCAACGTAAAGGATTTGGAATCGAAATTAATGCGTTGGAGAATAAAATTGGAGGAGTACGACTATGAGGTCATTTACAAGGCCGGAAAATTAAATACCAACGCCGATGCACTTAGTCGTATCAACGTGGTAACCCGAGCCCAGGCGCAATCAGAGACGAGCATAGGGGGGAACGCGTTCAACGATGGTGAAATTATCACACCAACTGACGAAGAGATAATGAGTATTCTTCAAGAATACCACGACACGCCGATTGCTGGACATCCCGGGGCAAAACGGATGTATGCGAAATTACGTCAGAGGTACCAATGGAAAGGGATGAAAACAGATGTCGAGAAATTCGTGGCCACGTGTGAGGAATGCCAGTTGAACAAACTGGGAAAAGCAACAAAGGTGCCAATGGTTATTGGAGAGAGTCCAGAGGAGGCCTTTGAAAAATGTGCAATGGACATTGTTGGTCCATTACCGGTCACGGAAGCTGGGAATAAATATATTCTGACTTTTCAAGATGCTTTGACGAAATTTAGCAGGGCAATTCCAATTCCAGACCAAGAAGCCAATACAATTGGTCGTGCTTTTGTAGAGAAAATTGTGTGTGAGTATGGCACACCACGAAAACTGCTTACCGACAAAGGCCCAAACTTTGTTGGGGAAATTTTTAAAAATGTGTGCAAATTACTGAGAATAAAGAAAATTCAGACTACAGCGTATCATCCTCAGACAAACGGGATTGTCGAGAGATCTCATCGCACTCTAGCTGAATATTTGAGAAGTTTCATTGTGGATGATCAGACAGATTGGGACACATGGCTGCCGTATGCAATGTTCGCATATAATACAACTCCTCATACGGTGACTAAAATGACGCCGTTTGAGCTGATGTTTGGTAGACGTGCTGAATTACCGACAGCCGTCAAACAACCCCCACGTTTGACATACTGCTATGATGATTTTGCACAAGAGCTTCGGGAAAGATTACGAGCAGCACACCAGGAAGCGAAGGAGAAACTCGACGCAGGCAAAGAAAAATCGAAAATTCAGTATGACAAAGATGCTGACGAAGTGGAATTCTGCGTTGGAGACAAAGTACTGCTGAAAAATGATGTTCTGCGACGGGGACGATCGAAGAAATTATCGCAACCATGGATTGGACCTTACGAAGTGGTCGAGAAAAATTCCGAAGTGAACTATACCATCAGATATGGTAATAAAAAGAAAACGCAAAGGGTTCACGTCAATAGGCTGCGTCCATTTATAGTTGCATGACTATATGGACCCCAGCCTCGGAATAAAATTGAATTTGGACAAATCTCAGAAGGAATGAGGGTTTTTATTTTTGTGGGAAAAATAAACTTACAATTTATTTTCATGGAAATAATAAACTCATTATTCGAAGTCGTCGCCCAGGGGTCGTCCAAAAGTGAGATCGAGGTAGCGGCAATGCCAGTCCCATCCCAAGTAGAAATTTGTGGGAGCAGAAAAGATGTAATCTCGGCAGTGCGGACACATAGTCTCCGACCGGGTCAGCCATTGAGGTACGTGACAGGGCTGTGGAGCGGGAGTCTCTCCGAAGAGAAGACGGAGGTTGAAGATATCTACTACGTCATCTCCGATAACTGGCAAGTTCCACAGGGCGTTCAGATCCTCCCGTCTACGACTCCTTACACGTGCCACGAAAGCTCGGTACCCATGGTGTACGTATCCATGGCGATATGGATAGGAGTTCACCTGCAACAAACGGGAAATTTGGAGTTAAAACACCAGAATTTAGGAGGAATTTTCGAGGGAATTTTTGGAAGTGGAAATAGACTTACCAAAAAAGAAAACATGAATGCGTCAGTAGCATGGCGACAATACGGATGTCCTCGATATTTTCCGGAGATAGATCTGGCACGAGTGGTGCGACCCCTCAAGATCCAAGTTCGAGGGTTAGACTGCTCTCGTCGAGATGACACGGAAACCTTAGATGTTGGGGCCGCAGCAGCTGGGGGAAATGAATCGCAGCTATTCCTTGAGGTGGAGGCACGAGGAGGGCAGTCACGGGAGAAGTGTTCTCCAATAACACCACAGTGGAAACAGGCCAATGGGCAGTTACGAGCAAAATGTCCGAACTTGTTGCACTTGAAACACCTCTTGAAATCCATTTTTGGAGTTTTCTTGTTGACTTCTTTAATCAAAGTCGCGGAGAGAACTGTGAGAACTTTGAGGCACAACGCACTTTTATTATCGATGGTGCATCGTCGGCAAAGATGGCTGCCATCGGGTGATCGAGAGAGTCCACGTCGTTTGATTCCAACGTGTCGACCAGGTTCAAAAACCTGTGGTTTTGCGAAACTCGCAAAATCAGCGATTTTATTACTCATGCTGGGTAGCATTGCGGCTAAAGTACGGGGGGAGGAGGTGCATGTGATCAAAAAGTTCGTTCACATGCCTGGAATTTATTTTGAACCAATTGGGAAATTATTTCTAAGTACCCAAGTTTGGTCCGTAGCGGCTAGCACGGATGTTTCACCATGGCTGGCAAGGGCGGATCAACTCCAGCAGCATTTGAATCACACAAAAGGGCTGTGTGAAAGAGCAGGTCCATGGGGAACAAACTTCCGACTCGTCGTGGACCAATGGATCAGCGAGTTCGCGGAGACAAGAGAGGTTATCGCTGGATTATTGGGGTTGAACGACGCAAATAAGAAACGTCGAGGCGTTATCGATGGGTTGGGCACTGTTGCGAAGTCCCTGTTCGGAACTATGGATGCACAGGACGCTCACGAAATATTTGAGAGGCTTGCGCATCTGGAGAATGGAGTTAAGGGGGCTTTGGAAAGTTCCAGGAAACAACTGGAAATCGTGAACTCAACGCTTTTCCAGTTGGGTCACACGGAGGAGGTCATCAGGAAGAATGAGGAGATTTCGCTGAAGTCAATGCGGCTAATAGAAGGAGGGAATTCACAGGTGGCTCATAGACAGAATATAGATGAGTATCTGTTGGTCCTAGAAGCAATTTACAGAGGAGTTAGGGAAGACGTTAGGGACGAGCTTTCTGAAACTTTCAAGGTGGCTCTGGTGCTTTGCAGTGTGCCAGACACATATGATCCGTTAGTTTCAGCATTGGAGGTCAGACCGGAGAATGAAATTTCTATGTCAATAGTCACGAAGAAATTAATTAACGAGCACAAGAGACGCACAGCTCAGGCATCAACAAGTGAGAATACCGCAATGAAGGTTAACAAAAGTAAGAATAAGAAAGGATGTTTCTTTTGTAATGATGCAAACCACAAGAGATCAGACTGCGAGAAATTCCATAACTGGTTGGAGAAAAAGAAAAATAAAGACAAGAATGTAAACAAGAGCTGGAAAACCAACACTAAAGCTGCCAAAGCCATTCAAAACGACAGTGAAGACACCAGTGATAGTGACACCAACACTTGCCAAGACTCAGCGTACATAGTGAGACAGAGTAAACATTCGCAAACATGGGTTTTCGACTCAGGAGCAACGAGGCACATGACTAATAATATCGATTTTTTCAAAAGTTTGGACACGAACTATAGGTCCGCAGTTCGTGTTGCCAACAAAAATCTGAGCACAGTCTGTGGCATTGGTTGCGGAGAAGTCGAGTGCCTCACCAGAGCGGGAAAAACAACGATTTTGAAATTAGAAGAGCTATTGTACGTTCCAGATTTTGAATCAGGTTTGATTTCAATTCGTGTCTTAGATGAACAAGGTTACAAAGTACTAGTTAAAAGTGGTACAATGATCTTAAAAAGGAATGAGAAAGAAGTGGCTGTTGCAGACGTGAAGAAAGGGATGTATGAATTGAGAATGACAGAAAATGCATCCAAGGCATCTCCACAACATTCCAACACATGCATTCACACATGGCATCAGCGCTTTGGACACAGGGATGCACTGGCAATAAAAAAGTTGGGTGAACAAGGTTTAGCTTCAGGGATTAAGGTCACACCGTGTGAAATCAAGGAATTTTGTGAGAGCTGCATTAAGGGGAAGTTGACACGTCAACCGTTCCCTAAAACTTCCCACAGCAGAAGCAATGAACCATTGGAGCTAATTCACACAGATCTTTGTGGGCCTATGCCAACCCAAACACCTGGAGGAAGACGTTATATAATGACGTTGATTGATGGTTTCAGTCGATACACCGAAGTATTTCTTCTGAAGAAAAAATCACAAGCCACTCAGGTAATAAAAGATTTTATTAAATTCAGTAAAACTCAATTTAGTAGAATACCAAAGGCATTCAGGTCAGAAACGGGTGGTGAATACACTGCACACGAATTGCAAGAATACCTGAAAGACAAGGGAATAAAGATGCAACACACTGCTCATTACACCCCTGAGCAAAATGGGGTTGCTGAGAGGCGAAATGGAACGTTGATTGAAGCAGTGAGGACCATGTTAATTGATGCTCAGCTACCTGATAGATTCTGGGGTGAAACAGTACTGACAGCTGCCTACATTCAGAATCTTTTACCCACAAAATCGAGAAACAAAACGCCTCACGAACCATGGTTTGGGGAAAAACCACCTGTGAGTCATCTTCGAGTGTTTGGATGTAAGGCATTTGCTCATGTGCCAAAACAAATGAGGAGGAAGCTAGATACCAAAGCACACGAACACGTCCTCTTGGGTTACAGTGAGCAGTCAAAAGCATACAGATTGTTAAATCGCTCTACAGGAGGCATAACAATCAGTAGAGATGTGAGGTTTATCGAGGAAGATTGTGTTGGTCCAAAAGAACAAGTGAATTTCGGACTGGCTGGAAACCCTCACAATAATCAAGAAGACATTGTACTTATACCACATGAAATTCACGATGAAATTTACGATGAAATTCTTGATGAAATCCACAATAAAATCCACGATGGAATCCAAGAACTTGAAGACCTTACCACTGAGGCTGAGGAGGATTTTGGAGATGATACACTGAGTGATTCAATTGAATCATTAGACGATATGCCACTGAGTAAGAGAATGAGAATGTCAGAATCAGGAGAGCACATGGATGAAGCTCATGCAACTCAAGATGATCGAGATGAACCAAAATCATTGAAAGAAGCATTAACTGGACCCGAAGCTGAGAAGTGGCAGAGGGCAATGGAGGAGGAGCTTCGTTCTCTGAAGAAAAACCAGATGTAGAATTTGAAACATTTACCAAAGGGGAAAACTGCCATCGGTTGTAAGTGGGTTTATAAAGTCAAAAAGCATTCAGATGGACGTCCTAATACATTCAAGGCTCGACTGGTTGCACAGGGCTTTTCTCAAAAATTTGGAGTGGATTATAATGATGTGTTGGCCCCTGTGGTGAAACATACAACAATGAGAATATTGTTATCAGTTGGTGGGAAGAGAAATTACGTCATAAAACATTTCGATGCAAAAACAGCATTTCTCAATGGACACATCAAAGAAGAAATTTACATGAAACAGCCACCTGGTTTCATGGTACGAGGGGAAGAGAATTTAGTATGTAAATTGAATCGTAGCATTTATAGATTGAAACAGGCAGCTAGAACTTGGAATGAGATGTTAAATCGAGAATCGAAACGTAATGGATTCGAAGCGTGACCTGCTGACCCCTGCCTCTATAAATCGACAGACAAAGGACCCAAAGTGTACTTGATAATATATGTAGACGATATAATCATTGCTAGTGAGTCAGGGAAGAGGATTGAAGGATTCAGAAAGAAGTTGAATAACGTTTTTTCGATCACAGATCTTGGAGATCTCAAATGTTACCTTGGAGTAGAAGTGAGACGTGATCAGGATGGAAATGTCTACATAGAATAGAATAGAATAGAATAGAAAATGTGCGGCTGGTTACTTAAAGCGCCCAGATTCACCTAAATCATACGATCTTTCGTAACTTCCGCCTTAGTTTCGGTCAGTCACACAGCCCCAGCCCTGTGTTTCTCACTAGGCTAATAAGGCTGGTGACAGCCGCTTGTTGTAAGTCCTCTGGTTCCAGGAAAGTCTGGCCCCAGATTTTATAGCGACGGAGTGCTAATAGGGGGGGCATTCACATAAATGTGGATGACGCCCTCCTTATCGCCTCCGCATAGTCTGCAGTCTTCTTGTTCTGCAAGTTTCATCTTGAACAGATGAGCTCTGCGAGCTGTATGACCCGTAAGAAGCCCTACTGCTACCCTCAGATCCCCTCTATGCAGCTCCAGAAGCTTTCTGGTCCTAACTCTTAGTTGCCCTCTCATAAGCAGTTTCGCTTGTCTGCAGGTCGCAACTTTCTCCCAACGCCTGACATGATCCCGCTGGAAATGATCTTTAATAAGAGTTTTTCCCACTGCGAAGGGCATGCCAAGCAGGCCGTGTGAGGGCACCCTTTCTGTACCCTCCTTGGCCAGCTTATCTGCCTCTTCATTACCCAGAATCCCATGGTGACCTGGCACCCAGGTTACGGTGACCCGGTTGTTTTTACCCAGTGTGTCCAATGCCTGCATGCATTCCCACACCACCTGTGACTCTGTAGTGGGTTTTTCCAGGGCGTGTATCGCCGCCTGGCTGTCACTGCAGATGAATATTTTCATCTTTTTTGTGTCTCTCGCGTTCAGATACTCTGCACACTTAAGTATGCCCAGCATCTCTGCTTGAAAGACGGTTGAATGATGGCCCAGCGGAAAACTCTCTCCGAAGCCATCTTTCAGACGGTAGATGCCTGCCCCAAAACTTTCATTGAAGCCAGAGCCGTCCGTAAACCAGTAGTCCTCTCTTGGTCCTGGTTTACGTTTCGAGTCTAGCCACTCCTGTCTGGGTGGTATACTCGTTCTGAAAGTTTTCCTGATCTGATACTTCCTAGGAATCCTATCCGTTTTACCTATGAAGGGTCGATCATTGATTAGGCTAAGCCTTGTATGGCCTTGGCCCGTCATCTTCCAATCTAGTTGGCACCTTAGTCTACATAAATCAGTTGAATTATATCAGGAAAGTCCTGAGCCAAGCTGGATTGATGAATGCAAAAGGTTCAAACTACCCCATGGACACTGGGTATCAGAAGCTAAGGGCAAAATCTCCACAGATATCGAACAAGAAGTTTCAAAGTCTCATTGGATCCCTGTTATACGTATCTGTGAATTCTCGACCTGATATCAGTGCTCCAGTATCAATTTTGAGTCAACACATTAAAGACACTCGTAAAGTTGATTGGAATGAGCTACAGAGGATCTGCAGGTATTTGAAAAATACAATTGATTACGAGCTCAAGTTGAGTGACACTTCAACATCCAAACTTCAACTGATTGGATACGCGGATGCGGACTGGGCAGAAGCTGCAGAGAGAAGGAAGTCGAACAGTGGATATCTCTTCAAACTGTTCAATGGGACTATCAGCTGGTCCAGTAAGAGACAGGACTGTGTGTCTGTTTCCTCAACTGAATCAGAAATTGTTGCTTTTTCGGAGGCCTGCAGAGAAGCAACCTGGATCCACAGGATCCTTCTATTCTGTGACGAAATGCAAAAACGTGCAACCGTGATTCACGAGGACAATCATAGTTGTATCAAATTTCACCATGCTGGCAGAGTGAGTAATCGTACCAAACACATTGATACTCGATACTGCTATGGCGTTGACTTGATCACCAAGGGGATCGTACGCACAGTGTACTGTCCAACAGAACACGACCTGGCAGACTTGCTGACTAAACCAATCGGGAATATCAGGCTGAGAAAACTCACCCAAGGCATTGGACTCAAGATGTGGAGAGCAACAAACTTTGAGGAGAAATGAATCGACATTGAGGGGAAGTGTTGAGGATAATACAATGACGATTAATATACTCTAACACAGACACGTACAGTGACTCTCACTCATACACATACAGACCCCCGCACTCTCACTCACTCGACACTCACGTTGATGTTTGTATCGTCGGTCAGTCGCTCATAATAAACCGAAGAGTACAGAAGGTTATGTGTGTACCTCTGATTATTTAGATACCCTTTATGTCCTCGCATTACTAGATATAGAATATCCTTTCAGATATTGTCTACAGGTTTAAGGGTCAAAAGTTGCACTTTTGAATATTTTCAATGGCCAGAATTATTGAGAGTCCCAATTTAAGGGTCTGGAATATTACGAGTCTGAAATTATAAGGGTCACAAAGATACAATTAAAAAATTTCAAATGAAATCAGAGTATTTTCAGCTGAAAACATTCCAGGGTTCAAAGGTTTGAGCTCCGGGAGTTCAAACAGGTCCCAAGTATAAGGGTCAGTCGGTTGGAGGGTCAAATTTCTCAAGGGCCATAGTTAATAAGTATCAGCATATCCCTCGCTTCAGCTATCTATTCTCTCAAAGCATTGGAGAGTAGACAATCTGCCCTGTCACCCCAACTCTCTACCCATTCTCTACTTACTCTCTAATCGTGGAACAAATAGAGAGTTGTACTCTCCACTGGGTCCGCTAGGGTATGCCTCAGACATTTCCTTACATCACCGTAAAAACCATAGTCGCATGGTAAAGTTCATAGACGTATGGTAAAAACCATAGACGCATGGTAAAAACCACAGACGCATGATCAAATTCATAGACGCATGGTAAAACCATAGACGCATGGTAAAAACCATAGACGCATGGTAAAAACCATAGACGTAAGGTAAAATCCATAGACGTATGATAAAATAAGCCTTAGATGCATTGTAAACGTTTCCTTGGGTGCATTGTAATTACCATATACCGTGTGTCTAGACACTGCCATGCTAGTATTTAATAATTTAATTGTACAACATATTTTAGTGACACCTTTTCCATAGAAATTTCCTCATTAGGAAATTCAAGAGAACGGTTAGGATATTTCCACTAAATAATTTATTTCAATGCATTTGTTGCTGGAAAAACCATAATCTGTAATTTTTTGTACAACTCATTTTATTGACATTAATTTAAAAGCACTCATTAGAAGTTTTGTGACCGTTTCCAAGAAAATTCCATTGTAAAAGATCTGTGGATATTAACTATAGTGAAAAAAAAAATATTATGTTATACTGAAAGAAATAATTATTATTTCAATAATTGATTTTTCAGTATTATTATATTGACTACAGTCAAAATCTACAGACCTTTTACGAGAGAACTTTCCTGGAAAACGCGAGAAAAGTTCTAATGACTTTTAATTCACGTCAACCAAACAGTTTTACAAAAACATTACAAATTATTGTTTCTCATACATTTCATTTGCTATTTCAGCCTCAAATTACGCCCATTCGCTCCTGATTTCACCGCCAGTTTCACCTCTCCAACACCAGAAATTGTCGTCGTGTTCTTATTAGCCAAATTCAACGATTTATTTATTTGAGAAAAATTTGTGAAAACGCCCTTTTTTGATACCATGTGTGATGAGCACCCACTGTCCAAACACCAACGAGACGCACTTTTTGATCCAGAGAATACATTCAAGAATGCAACATCCTCAGCCAGATCTGCTTGACTATCGATTTCATTATTTTCACCTTCTTCATCAATCTGTCTAGCTGACTGAGACTGGTGTACTGGTCGTGACACCGGGAACCTAAAACGACAAAATTTCGCTGAATGACCTGGACGGTGACATCTGTAACAGATAAAATTTGAGTTTGACACACCTGACCCTCCATTACTGCCGTGAGACTGTTGACTCGACGATTGACCTCCGCCTTGACTCATAAAACGTCTATTATTACTCCCCTGGTAATTGAATCTTCCTCCTCCAACGAATAAAACATCTTGATCGCAGTTCCCCTCACTCACAAATGATTTCCTTGACTCAAAGTCCTCCAAAATTTTAATTTTCATCACCTCAACCTCCGGAATGTCATCTCTGGAGGTCATTGTCCTCTTAAAAACATCGAATGAAGGAGGTAAACTGCACAACAATAGGATAGACAGCAATTCAGGGTTTATATCAATCCCAATTTCTCCCAGTTTGTCAACAGTCTCCATAAAATTATCCAAATGAAGTTTGAGATCTTCACTTTCACTCATTTTGTGTGAAACAATCTGTTGCAATAACAATGCTTTCCGCGCCGGCGCTCTCGACTGATAAACACCTTTCAATACCGCCCAAGCCTCAGATGAAGTTTTACATTTTTTCAACTGTCTCTTCTCAGAATCAGAAACGGATAAANCGCGCCGGCCCTCTCGACTGATAAACACCTTTCAATACCGCCCAAGCCTCAGATGAAGTTTTACATTTTTTCAACTGTCTCTTCTCAGAATCAGAAACGGATAAAATAATCTCCGACAAAACCTTCTCATCAGCCAACTCCCAGGTTGCAACCATTGCTTCAGACCTCGGCTTTGGAATCCTGCCGCATACATAACCCCAAAGGTCCACTTTCACCAACAATGCTTTGATATCCATTTCCCAGGTGTCATAGTTATCTTTCCCCAACTTGGTGATCGTATTGGAGGCTTTCGACATTTTGAATCGAATAACGTAGGTGACTCAGCGTTCAATAAACCAACAATAAGAACCGTCAACTATTTTCCACGTGACATGTGATAACGCCTGAGCTCCTCAGCCGACACAATAAAACCTCATAAATAACACCTTATTAACCACATCGGCCCATAACCTGTTGTTCCAGGATATGATTAAAGGTTTACTCAATCATCTTCGTTAGGTTTAATTAATAATTATTTAATGATCACTTTATAATAATTGGATACAAAAAAGATGATGAGGCACACCAAGTGTATATCCCCGGGGAATCGCTCAACCGAGAGCCCACGAGAAGAGAAAATGTCGATAAGACAGCTCCCATGAATTACTTTGTATTACCAACAGATTTCATTATTTTGTTCAAAATAAGCAAGGAGTGTTTTTGCATCCGGTAAAATTTGTTCTTTTTAATTCATTTTAACTGATTCATTTTTCATAAGATAGAACATTTTTTGAATCAACAATTGAAGGGAAATATACACTTCTACTCCAGATTTATTCTCTCCACCGAATTTCAAATTTTAATCATCTATTAACAATTTTCTGACTTGATTTGGTTCCTCATTCAATTTTTGCTCTGATGATTCCTATATGGATTGTATTTCGTGGAGAGATAAACTGATTTCCTTATAGGAATAGTCGAACAAAATGTTCACAAAGAATTCTTTTTCAAAAAATCAGTTTTTCTTTTTTTTCTTTTTAAAAATATTAGAGAAACATTTGGTAGAATGGACTCTTCTGACTTCTTATTTCAATATTTATACCCAAGGAACAAATTTATCGATTGAGCTCAGTCTAAGCTTAATACAAAGGGGCTGACTGTACTTTAATTTAAAAAAAAATCTATTTCATCAGCACTTCAATAAGACATCAACATTTTGGAAAAGGCTCAAAGTATCCATTTAATCCCACCGTCCCCTACTAATTTTTCCTAAATAATCACACAATTCTTCGCATTTCACTGTCACTTAATTTAGTGAATTTTTTTCCACCGAATGAAAACATTTTCTGTTACACTCGGAGAAAAATAAATATTTTCTTTTCAAATTTAACTATTCACGGACAGTTTAATACTTGATCACACAATATTTTTGACACATCTCCCTTTTGTCACATTCCAAACATAAACCGATAACCTCACAAACAGTGCATAAACTACCTTTATGTCCGAGGTCCCCATATAAATATAGATATGGTGGGATGAAATTCGAATTTTCGATGAGAGAAAACAAAATAGAACACCCAGTCGATTTTCCGTTTCATTCTAATAAGTGATTTAACGTGAAAGAGAACATTTTCTGTGGTACTCCATATCAACATCACAACCCACATTCAAATGCACTGGTGGCAACACTTCAACGTTGGATATGAAGCTCAGTTGGGCCGGCGCTGCCAACGTTATAACTTGATTCTCACACTTTTTAATGTGAATCGCGAGAATGTGAATATCAACTCGTTGCTATGCGCCTATCTTTTTTCTATCTATCGATCTAGTTAAAGGACATCAAGACGAATATTTTGAAAAAAAATAAGTGGAATCGTTTGCGAAGTTTTAAAGATATTCAACATACAAGATTTTCAGAAAAAGTTGAATATCTCCGAAACTACTGGTACGATTGAGTCCGTCTTCATTAGAAACCTTTGATATCACAGAAGGAAGATTGTTTCCAAATTTCAAGTCGATATCTCGCTTTTTGCACACGTTAGCGCGCGTACAAGGATTTTAATGAAAAAACAGAAAACGGGACTATCGGGAATATCTCAAAAACTTTGTATGAACAGGTATATATGTTTTTATTTATCTAGGTAGAGGATATCGAGATGAATATTTTGAAATAAAAAAATCTAAATCGGTCCAATAATTTTAAAGATATTCGTGAAAAACCATTTAAAAACGTATCGCTTTATCCCAAAAACTACTTGACCGCTCGGGCTAAAATTATGTACAGAGTTAGTCCTCATTAAGACCTATAATCTGAGGAGATTTAAATTTTTTTAAAATTATTTTGACCACTTAGTTAATCAATTTTTTTTTAATTGACCATGGGGAAGGTGGCGGTCTACATATTCACATACAGACATCGTCGCCAAACTTCGTATTTTTACGTTTCAGACCATTCTACAGCATTTCCAATGAAAATTAGAGGATATGAAAATCGGGCGATTACAAAGCTTCCATTCGGAAGCAAAAAACTGAAATTTTGGTTTATAGTTGGTACTCATGTAAATACACATATGGGGACATATGCTTCCTGTAGGATTCATTGGCATTTTTTGAGGTTTTAAATCGTCTATTTTACTCCATTGATCGTCTTTGAGAACACATGAATTGTAATGTGATAGGGCTATCGCGTGAGAGCTGATAATCTCCGGATTTATGAAATTGACCATTTCCCAAATCCGGAATTTATGTGTGTGTGGGGAATGTTTACTTTGCACCTACCGGGACGAAATAGTATTTTTCCGAGGCACTGCGATGGAGTTTTTTACTCGTGTGGCGTTGGCGTCCGAGCCGAAGGCAAGGACTGGCCAATCACACGGGTAAAAAAAACCCATCGCAGGAGCCCGGGACAAAATTTTTTTGTAGTGATTTTCAAGTTTCGTGTTTGGGAAGTATGCAATACCAATTCCCAGACGAGAAATCGGGAGAAGCAGTGCAGAAATAGTATATTTCGATACGACTGAGACAGAATTTTCACGAAGTTGGCGGCCCGAGGCGAAGCCGAGGGCTGCCAATCACACGAGCTGAAAATTCCTGTCTCACATGTGTCGAACAACAGTTTTTGACAGTGATGTTACGTTCAGCGAGTGGCGAACTGTGCCTTTTTTCGTTTACTAGTAAACGAAAAGACTTTTCGTTTACGAGTAAACGAAAAGGCACTTTTCGACACCAGGTGAACGTAGCAGCAGTGTCAAAAAAGATATTGTTTTCGAATCGGCAGGCAGTTTTTTTGGGTGACATTGTTGATATTTAATCTAAGCGGGATTGGTGTTTCCATTTTTTTTAAATAGAATGGGTACAGGTTCATTCGAAAGCTTACTACCAATGGAAATGGTAGAAATGAAAAAAAAAAACAAGAGTTATAACATACGAAGAAATGGCCTGACGGTTTCTATCGAAAAGGCTCGAACCTCTGCTTGTTTTACCAGGTTTTGGCGGCAACTATTTTTTATTAGTAAAAAAAAGGGGGAAAATTAATTTTCTACCACATAAATAGACCTACGTAGAAATCGGAGGGGGTCAGTGATTCTTGAGGGGGTTGGGGGAGTCTCCTGACATATTTTTTGATGATAATTATTTAGTTTGTTACAATATTTTGGGCGCGACCATTTTTTTCGTAACAAACGGCAAAAATTCATTTTTTACCACTCAATACTCCTAAGTACCAATTCGAGGGGTTGGTGAATTTTTAGGAGGTCGGGGTAGTTTCTTGTTCCATTTTATGATGAAAATTATGCGGTTTTTTGCAGTATTTTTTTTGCAAAGAATTTTGTCTCATCAAAAACGTGAAAAATCAAGGTTTCCGCCCCTCAAACAAACAATGCGTCAATCTAGGCGGGGATTGACAATTTTTTTCTCTTCTCCCTTTACCCCCCCCCTGTAGCACCTAGCTACATCCACACTGAGACGCGTATCGCGCCGCTCTCATGCACACACACCTGAGGAATACACGCACGTCCCAGGTGGCGCAATCGCTCCCACTTAGTAGTCGTGTGGCTCTCGCCACTCGGTGGACATCTCCACCTCACCTGTATGTACATTCATACTACCGCCTCATCCTGTACATACTCATCACGACTCATTGCGACTGTTTAAACTATTAATCTCTCTGTATAATAAAAAAATAGTGTTGCCTAACGCTAAAAAATTTTCAAGGTTCATAAGTGTCACGAGGGTCACAAGGGTCATGGGGTTGCTAAGGGTTATAAGGCTTATAGGATTGCTAAGGATCATAATGTTTATGGGGATACAAAGGGTCATAAGAGTTATGGGAATAGCAAGGGTCATAAGTTTCATGGGGATGTAAGGGTCATAAGGGTTATGGGGATATTAAGGGTGCCTTGGGATATTAAGGGTCAAAATAAGGGCCGCGCTGAGGGTCATAAGGGATGTAAGGGTCAAACTAATGATCACAAATAATAACCCTTAGGGTCATAGGGTTAAAAATAAACTAGTGTTGCCTAATGCTAAAATATTTTCAGGGTTCATAAGGGTCACGAGGCTCACAAGGGTCATGTGGTTGCTGAGGGTCATAAGAGTCACGAGGGTCACAAAGGTCATGGGGTTTCTGAGGGCCATAAGGGTCATGGGGTTGCTAAGGGTCATAAGGGTTATGGGAATACTAAGGGTTATAAATGTCATGGGGATGTAAGGGTCATAAGGGTTATGGGGATATTAAGAGTCCCTTGGGATATTAAGGGTCCAAGCAAGTGTCACGCTAAGGGTCATAAGGGTTATAAGGGTCAAAATAATCTTCACAAATAATAAACCTTAAGGTCATAGGGTTCAAAATAAAAAAGTAGTGTTGCCTAACGCTAAAAAATTTTCAGGGTTCATAAGAGTCGCGAGGGTCACAAGGGTCATGGGGTTGCTAAGGGTCATAAGGGTCACGAGGTTCATAAGGGTCATGGGGTGGCTAAGGGTCATAAGGGTCATGGGGTTGCTAAGGGTCATAAGAGTTATAGGGTTGTTAAGGGTCATAAGGGTTATGGGGATATTAAGGGTCATAAATTTAAATTTCGTCAAAAATTTAAAATAGTTATTTTCATCACAAGGTCCACAAAGCCTCGCCTTCGGCTCGGCCTATAATCACATTCGTCAGAAAATACTTTTGGACCGTGTGATGAATGCAATTTTTCGTCAGAAGGCCCATAAACCGCGATCGAACCGAGCGAAGCGAGGTTAGAATCGCGGTTTACCGGGTCTTCTCACGAAAAAAATATATGCAGGCCACTTCATTCGTTGCTCATTTCAATGTTTCATTGCAACTTCAATCGTTGCTTTTTTTTAAATTTATTGATTAAACTTTCATTGAAGCGAAATTATCACCTGTTTTTCTGTCATTACAATTTTCTGTGTACGATTGCTGTGTATTTTGGTGTGAAAATTCGGGAATTACAAAATTGACTGGGATTCTCTCTATTGTGAGGTAAGTTTATAATTTTCGCTGGAGGGAAAAATAATCCTCCAATCCTCTATCTACGATTGAAAAACAATGGACATTCAGGCTAGGAGGCTACATCTTCTTTTCTGGAGATTTTTTTTTAATATTGTGATATTAATAATGGGGAGAAATTGTGGAGAAAAGATAAAATCCATACTCTGAGTAATTGAGTTGGGTTTATTTGAGGGTTTCGTTGTTATTTTCAGAAGGAAGCTGTGTGGAGATTTGTATTGAGGATATATTGTGGTGTGAAAATTGCCGGATTACAAAATTGGCTGGGATTCTCTCTATTGTGAGGTAAGTTTATAATTTTTTCGCTGGAGGGAAAAATAGGGGCTAGGAGGCTACATCTTCTTTTCTGGGGATTTTTTTTATAATATTGTGATATTATTAGGTGTACAAATTAGTAAGGTGCTTTTTTCACGAAAATCAGAGTTTATTATATAAGAACAAAAAGATATTTAACGGTCGAAATATTCCCCATTACTTTCGATGACTTTACTCCACCTCACTGGCAACAGACGAATTCCTTCGCGAAAGAAACTTGGCGGTTTTGACTAAATAAATTCATCGATACTTTTTCGGAGCTCATCGCTTGTTTTGAAGTGCTCATCAGCTAGGTGGTGTTGAAGAGACCGAACTAGGTGGTAGTCGGATGGGGCGAGATCAGGCGAGTAAGCCGCGTGAAGGAGAACCTCCCGTCCTAATTCACAGATAATATCCTTAATCGCTTTGGCGACATGCGGTCGAGCGTTGTCATGCTGGAGAATCACTTGTCTACTTCCGCTGCCAGTAAATGGCCTCTTTTGCTCCAATGCATCATTCAAATGAATATGCAGTTGTTGATAAACCTTCGCAGTAACAGTTTGGCCAGGTTTAAGTAGTTCATAATATATCACACCCTTCATATTCCACCAGATACTCAGCATCACTTTTCTCGCCTAGACATTGGGTTTCGGAGTCGACGGCGGTGGTGCGCCGGGATTCATCCACGATTTTTTGCGTTTAGGGTTGTCGTATAGCACCCACTTTTTATCGCCCGTAATGATTTTGTATAAGAAATCGTTTCTTTTAAATCGAGTGAACAGAGATAGCACCGTCTCCAGTCATCGCTCCTTATTAGGTGTACAAACAAGTTTTAGGGCACTTCTATTACGTGTCATGAAAGGAATTCAAAGTTACCGCTTACATATGATATGGTGGGGTTTATTATGTAGTATCAAAATATACGGGAGTCATAAACATAACCTTCAATTCTGTGAATAAAACATACAGACCAATAAGCTATTTATTTGACACTGCATTCGTTATGAATTCCATCAAGGAAAAACTGTTAGGAAAGCATGTCAATCGATTTGTTCTGTTCTTGGAGACAACATTATATCTAAAAGTACATGTGAGTATTGGTATAAGCAATTTAAAGAAGGTGATTTCGACGTTAGTGACCGTGAAAGTACCGGGGCTCCTGTAAGGGTCGATGACCAGGAACTGCAAGCGTTGCTGGATGAAAACTCTTGCCATATGGAAAAACAACTTGCAAAACAGCTTGGAGTAACTCAACAGACCGCATCCTATCTTTTAAACGCAATGGGAAATATTCGAAAAGGAATAAAGTGGGTGCCACACATTTTGACTAAAGAAAATAACGATAGCCGACTTGACATATGTCTGAATATTTACAATAAGCAACATAGAAAGTCTTTTTTGTGGAAAATTGTAACCGGCGATGAAAAGTGGATTTATTTAAATAATCCAAAACGCAAATATCATTGGGTTAACCCCGGCGAGCCGACGACATCGACACCGAAGTGCAATATTCACTGTAAGAAGATCATGCTGTGTATATGGTGGGATATGAAAGGCGTACTGCATTATGAACTTTTGATGTCTGGCGAGACAGTTACTGCCGATCGCTATCATCAACAATTAATAAGATTGAACAAAAACGTCCATTTACTGGCAAAGGAAAACGTCCAGTAAAATTGCTCCATGACAACGCCAGGCCTGAAGTGGGTAAACCGGTCAAAGATACGTTAATGGCTCTTGGATGGAAAGTTGTGCCACACCCGGCGTATTCACCAGACTTAGCTCCAACTGATTTTCACTTGTTTCGGAAGATGCAAAACGAATTGACTGATGTGCGATTCAAAACATTTGAACAAGTGCAAAAATGGGTCGATAACGTCTTCGCCTCGCGAGATGAAACTTTCTTTGCGAAAGGCATTCGTGAATTACCTAACAGATGGCTGAAGGTCATTCAAAATGATGGAGATTATTTTTATGAATAAATGTAGTTTACTTTTTTTCGAAAATGAATTTTAAATTTTTCGTAAAGTGTCCTAAAACTTATTTGTACACCTAACATGTTCGGGGCTCAGATCATGAGAAACCCATCTATCCTCCTTTTGAATTCTGCCAAGTTGATGTAGGCGATGAGAAATGCATTGTTGAGTCATTCCGAGTTGTAGTGCAAACTCTGTTTGAAAGATCGAAATCTCCGTCTCTAAACCTCTGGTACCACTTTTTACACGTTTTATGTGTTACAGCATTTTTCCAAGAGAACTACAAATCATTTGATTAGCCTCGGCAGCATTTTTCTTTAATTGAAATGCAAAAAGAATGCAGTGCCTCAAATGTTGCTTATCGACACACATCGTGTTTACTACTATTTTTTAAGGTTATGTAAGAAGTATTTACTGCTTCGGTAACTGAATACTACCAACATACAAAATATTGAAATATAAAGTTTTTGAACGCCATTATAAACCGCGAAATATAGAGACACCTTATTAATTTGTACACCTAATAATAATGGGGAGATTATGTGAGACTTTTGTTTTTATTTACAGAAGGAAGCTGTGTGAAGATTTGTATTGAGGATATTGTGGTGTGAAAATTCCTGGATTACAAAATTGGCTAGGATTCTCTCTATGGTGAGGTAAGTGTATAATTTTTTCGCCTGGAACTTGCCTTAGTTCTGAACATAATGAATGAGAGAAATAGAAATCATCTGCTGTCCAGTAATTCGAAGAATTCAAATGAGATATCTAAAGAAGAGAGGGCTGTGAATTCTCGTCAAGATTTACAACAGAATTATCAGCATAGGACAAATAAAAGGAAAGAGAATCAAAGTTACTATATGTGTAATAGAGACAGGATTCTTCAGAAGTCTTCAATGAGACGCAAAAGGAAGCGTGAAGGAAATCCATCTGCAAAGGATTTATGTTCATTATCTGAAAATGGAATCGGTGAAACATTGAAGAAAAGAAGAAGAATAGAGTTCAATCGATATTGTCAGAAAGGACTTCGTGAGGAACACTGCAAAGAAATCAATAGGAAGAGGCAATTGTCTGGTCGGAATAGAGATCGACTCCGAGAAAACAGAAGGAAAAAAAAACAAAATGCTATCCATCCTCGAACCTATCGAGGTGCGGAGTGCTCAGAAAATGTGACATTGTTTGACTTAGGTGCTTTGAACCGTGAATGCTAATTTTGTGGAGCATGGCCGTTCAAATTGGACAACGGTCGAGTTGCGCATAGTTATTATCATAATGGAAAAATAGCATCAGAAAATCCATCTATTTTTCCAAGAAAACTACGTCGTCTGTTTCTCGCTAATAGTGCGAGAGGTATTTATTTTCATCGGTTCATTTGTTTTTATAATAATTCTTTTGATATGGCTTCATTCTGTCCTGAAGCGGAAGCTAATCATCATGGAGTTGGGTGTATGAAAATCGGCGGGCATGTCAATGCGTGAGTCACAACAAATCTTTTTCCAAATAATAAAATTGTACCCCGAAATGCTCAAATTTACTTATGCGAGCCTAATGAAGCAATTAAATTAAGACGATTCGAATCCGGTAATTCAAGGCTCTTAAAAATGATAACTAAAATTATGGAGACTAATGACTATGTGGAGCTCTATAGAAATTTATTCGAGCAATATCGAAGAAATCCACGTCAAGAATCAGTAATTTATTTCCTACAATCAACACCCTCTGAAAATCAGCAAAAAGATATAATCTACCTTGTGGATTAGGCGCAAGGAGTGAAGTATGAGCCATATTAGTAACCGCTAGAGAAGTATGATGTTTCCATTATTATTCCCGAAAGGACAGTGGATATTCTATACATATGAAAAATTTGGTAAAGACGAACAATCGACGTGTAACAGCGCTTCAATATTTTGGATGGCAGATGAGAGTTCTTAATGATAATGCATGTAATCAATTTACTATGGCAGGAAAATTGACTCAATACATCCTTCATGGTTACATCGTTAATGAATGGAATCGATTGAATTATTTTCGATCTAATCGCCATCAATTCCGTCGAGAAACTTTACAAGGCCTGATGGATCATGTCGAACAAAGTGCAGCAAATACATCAGATGATGTACGATTGGGACAAACCATTATACTTCCATTATATTTCTTTCGTCATTTGATGGAGGTCCGAGAGAAAAGTTTCAATATTATCAAGATGCAACGGCGATGTCCCGAGGTATTGGTCGACCTGACTTGTTCATTACTTTTACAGCTAATTCAAAATGGGCTGAAATAACGCGTTATCTGGCAGGAGAACCAAGAGGTCGGACTGTATCAGATATTCCTCATATTGTTGACCGAATTTTTTTCATTAAATTAACATCATTTTTGACAGAAAACACTTCCGGTCAAATATTCGGTGATGTTTTAGGATTCACTTATACCATTGAATTCAAGAAACGAGGATTGCCACATGCTCATTGCATATTTGTGTTGTGCAAAAAGGATAAAATATTAACACCTGAAGTAACTAACAGATTCATTTGTGCCGAAATTCGTAATCAAGAACTGTGACGAAATTCCAGGCGAATTCGTCACCTGCGGAACTCCAGGGTATTTATGTATAGAAAGAGAGAGAGAGAGAGTAAAAATTTATAAACCGTTACCTTTTTAGAGCTACGAATTAGAGCTACCTGCTACCTTAACTCTATTTCAGAGCTACGTTGAGTTCGGAAAACTACTCAAATTGGTTACCTATCGCCTGAAGCGATTCCCTAAATTTTTAGAACAATATTCATTAAATACCTTCATTAAATAAACCAGATATTTTGTAGATATTTATTTTTTTTGAGTCATTTTTGTTGAGTTAAAGTTTTGTAATTTTGAGATTTTCCTACGTAAATTCGGTTAAGGATCAGGATATCACCGTGGAATATTTGGCCAAGATAATGTGCTACCCAGTGTTTCCTGTAACCCTTTTTGGTTTGTCGATAGAGTGAGTACATAGATCGAGTTGAAATGCTTGCGCTCCCTTGAGCGAGAGTGTTAGGACTTTCAGTTGGAAGGCTGTGGACACGATTGCCCAGTCGTCGAAACGGATCGCCATTGGCCTTTTAGTTTAGTTAAGTTTGCGTTTGAGTTTTCGTTGGTAAACTCCTAATTCCTCTCTGGAGAGTGCCCTCTGTAGATAAGCTACCTTATTCCGGTCGTAGATGGAGTGAAGACCCGCTCAGCCATCTCAATTTCGCGTTGAGTTCAAGTCATTACAGTTTTGTTTAGTTGACATAATTAGAATCAATTATATAAAAATTCAAATTTAAACCTTTAAATATTCCGCGCTCAATTACCCCGGGAATCGATAGTTCGCGTCTCCAACACTCGAGTCAGCACCGTACGGGGCTAGCCTCCCCCAGACTCCCCACCACTATACAACAGGCCCGAGCGGACACACTCGAGAGTCGCCATTACAGTATCCGCCCGGACGACCAAGAGTGAGGTACAAGTCGATTTAGCTCCCAAACAAGTTGTCTTTTGAGGTAATTATCGAAGCCCCGTGACCAAAATTGCGTAGAATTCAACGCTGCAGACCATGGTAAATACTCGTGTACTTATTTAGAAGTAATTAAAGGTGAAATAGTGCGGTTTTTCGGTAAAGCGGTTGGACCACGCGGAATGGCGTCGCTGCCTCTCGGAATTACGCCAACACCGATACTTATGGTTTGAAGAGTAGAAAACCCTTCAAACGAACCCAAATGCTCCCTGGAAGCTACCTGAAATTATCTAAATGATAATTATGCTACCTGAATAAATCCAAATAGTAATAATGCTACCTACCGTAACCTCTGGGCTAAAATTCATGCTTTATGCGTCTCGCTACGGAATTAGTACATTCTCGTGAGCTCTCTCTTTAGTCCGCGTAGCTACCTCATCCATTCTCTCTCGCCCGTACGCTACCTTCCTATAGTCTCTCTCTCTCTCTCTCTCTCGGATTCGCTTTCTCCTCGTGGACAATACCTTTGCTTCTCTCTATCAGCTTTGGATTGGGATCGGTTTCTTTTTCATACTTAAAATTATTATTCGCATCTTTCGAGTCTTTTGGAGTTTAATGGATCATTTCAGAGTATTTAAAATTATTTTAAGTCACATTGATGTAATTTTGTATTTGTACAAATTTACGATTTTGTATTAATATCGGCAATAGTGAAACACGTCAGTACAATTATGTTTATTATTCAATATCGACCGTACCTATCCCGTTTAGAATTTAAGACATTGGTTTATTGGTTTCTCGATCGATGATTGGCTTTGTTAATTGATGGTTTCGTCCACGAATCCACCCCTCTCCACGACCCGCACACTGAGCAGCCGAGTAAATCCCGTATCCTCGTAATCCACATTTCTGCGTATGGTTTGTGATATGTTTCTTGTCGTTATTGGATTTTTGGGGACAATCAGTATTTAGTTTTAAGAAAATACGGTTCCGTTTGCGGTTTGTCGATTCCGCGTAGCTAAAAATCGGTTGGTGCCCTAAATACACGAAGTAAGGAGTGGATGAGCCGCTGATTGTTCCCGAAGTCCAGTTTTAGCGTTATGGTTGTTGGCGTTTCAGACTTGTCGGATTACGAGAACGAAGGTAATGAGTTGGCCGTGTTTGGATAATCGAGAATTTTGGGTTAGGGTTTAGTGAGTATTCGTTAAGACTACGGAAAAATCATTACAAATGACGCCCGACGTGGGACCCTTCTCAAAAGGAGAACAGTTATCCGAGCTACCTCTTCCGATGGAAAATTTTAATGGGTTAAGTTTGTTAGGTAGGATTGCGTAATTTCCGTAATTCTGATAAGTTTTGAAATTTTTGGAAAAATTCAACAGTTAAAAATTCTCGCCAACGATTCCCTCCATTACCGTAAATTCGAATAGAGAGACATGGGACCATGTGATATAAGCTCCCTACTTTTGCTACCTTTTTTTTCGGTGAGAAATTTGCTACCTGTGGAATTATAGTGTCAAAATCGATAAATCCTTGCTACCTGAAAAATGTTGTCGCTCTCTGCTACCTAAAATTTCTCGAGGATGAGTCATACCCTCGAGACAAATAAAATTTCTCAAAGATGAGTCATACCTTCGCGAAAAATAAAATTCCTCGATGATGAGTCATCGGGCCGAAGTCGCTGTTGCTACCTTACGTAATATCATACGATACCTTAGCTCCACCTCTCCCTTACGTGATATGAAGGGGTAATACAAGAGTAGGGGTAAGCCCCTGGCGAGTCCCTATCTTCGTGTATAAGGAAATTCATGCGAGGATAGGGGAATTACTCCCACTCACGGACTGCCGTTACGTAACTTCTGGGCCTCGTTACTCCCGGAGCTACCTCCGACGCTCACTTTGGAATCGAATCGTCAACCAGCCAACACGTTAGTAGCTTCAGTGCATAGCACTCTACTCGCGAGTGTAGTGCGAAGTAAGTCTGCTGATGATAATTCAGTATTTATTACATTGTGATTCTAATTCAACAATTAGTTTCAGTGCAAATTACGGGAGTATAATATATTTAAATATTCCTGCTTGCATTGTCGCTAATTACGCTACCTATATTCTAGTATCGCTTGGCCGTTACCTCACGCTACCTTTTGTTAAATTCATTATGAGTTCACTGCCTCCGATAGCTGCTACCTTTTCCTACAATTTCATCCATGGGAGTTTGTCACTTTGGTTAAGGATGCTCTACGCCCTTTCGGCCAAAATTCACGTTTTTTAAATTTTTCTGGCAAACTTATGACGGACTTGACGTGAAAAAATATAACGTTTTTGCGTTTTGTCATTATTTAATGACTGACGAAATTTTAAGGTGGTGCGAACATTTTCCTGCGTTTTCTCTAAACTTTTAAAAAGAATCACAAAACTGTAGAAAAAACGCATGAAAATTATCGCACCACTACGCAACTTCGTGAGCCATTAAAGAATGACAAACCACAAAATCGTTATATTTTTTCACGTCACTCCCATCGATAATTTGCCAGAAAAATGAAAACAACTTCAATTTTGGCTAAAAGGGTGTCGAACATCCTTAACTTCCCATTGATTCTAATTCAGTCTTATTAATTGGATTTTGCTACCTTTTGCTTCCTTCTATGTTTCCTGCTACCTGTTTCGGCAACGAGAATTATCGTTGGTACTATTATTATTATCTTTCGGTTAACTTCGTCTCAATTTTTACTACTGTACCTAAGCTATCTTTGGCTATGGGTAATTGCGTCCTTCCGTAGTGTGTGCTACCTTTCGGAATCGCCGATTACCATTATGCTTTTTAGCATTTCCTCCGTCGACTCCAATCTAACTCAGGTCGATAAGAACTTTGTTACCTATCGCCGCCTTTGATAATTTTCCTTCGATACCGTTCGTTACTTCTATTAAATTTTTTTTTTCGCTACCTGTTCGTATTACTTGTTTCCTTCTATTTATTACTTCGTTATTTTTCCAATTATTATTCTTAACTCGTTGATTCGAATTGATTCGGCAAATGACGGGTTCAGCGAACGAGTCAGACGCTGAGAAAAGGAAGGGAAGAAGGGGAGATACGAAGGAACCACAGCCGCTACCTACCGATGAGGCTGGTTCCATCCCTTCGGCTACCTTGGATGGTACCCTAACACCGGTCATTAACGTAGAGAATGTCGCTGTTCAGGATACCGGGAATAATTCTAACGCTACCTCATCCCCTCCAAAAGGAGACACTCTGGTAAATCAGACCCAGGTTCCTGGAGAACAAGCTCCTTTTGCGAACACCAGCGCACTCCCTGAAAGTCAAGCTCCCTGGCGGACAAAATACCTCTCAGCAAGTGTGTGACTCGCTACCTCGACCAACTGTTTCCACTTCTGATCAACCAAATCTAACCCCTACATTCAGTACAGCCAATGCTACCTTCGGGATCATTTTTCGTAATGCTATCTATGCTACTGACGCAGGAATCGACCTGAATCAGCAATACGCTACCTATTCGTGGGACCTCGCTACCTTTTTTGAATATCTCGTTATCTTGATTCATCATTCCTTCCAAATTCGCTACCTTGGGTTCCTCGTTCATAGCGCCAGATTACCGATCGATCTCGAGACAGTCGATGCCATGTTAAACTGTCCAGCGCCGCAGAACAGGAAACAGCTACGTAAATTCCTTCGGATAGCTTCATGGCATAGGCGGTTAATACCTAATTTTGCTACCTGCGCACAACCGCTCATTAACTTATTGAAAAATGGCCAGGCATGGGAATGGTCTGGTATCATGCGGATTTCGAGAAAAGATCTGGCGCACTCGGTATGAGCTCCCTGTTAGGTTAGGAAAATTGAAGGGGGAAGCGTCGATTCAAGACCTAAAATGATATCGACTTCCTGTAGAGGAAGAATAGGATAGAAAACTTCCTCATCGGCCTGGCAATACCTGAATAACACTGCCTGTAAGTCCGAATACCTAGCTCCCTTCCGAAAAAAAAGAAGTTTCTATGCTTTTCGGCATGGCGCTACCTAACTTACTCTGCCTGTAAGCCCGAATATCTATGCTCCCTTCGGATAAACCATACATGCCTACTCGGCATGGCACTACCTAACTTACTCTGCCTGTAAGCCCGAATATCTATGCTCCCTTCAGAAAAATGAAGTTTCTAGGCTTTTGGCATAGCGCTACCTAAATGACATTGCCTATAAGCCCGACTACTTGTACTTTCTCTTCCCCGACAAACTATCTGTGATTTTTCGGCCGGACGCTACCTAAAATTCATGTCCGTAAGCCCGCCAACTTAGGCTCCCGCTAGACACATAATTCACGCTCTCTATAAACTGATCATTTACACTCCCTACACATGCTTCGGTTGCTACCTGCATGGCGCTAACTTACGCTACTTCTCCCTATGCTACCTTTGCTATCAGACGAGCACTCCTCCACGCTTGCGCAAACAACCGAGGCCCATCTCATCTCTAACCCCTCTACTAACTTCTAGGAGAAGGGAACACCGGAGAACCCACTAACCAACCCGCTTGGTGTTGCACGGGAAAGTTTCAGCCTCCCGAGCGAGGTGATCGAGCAACCATCACCCCACGCCATGAAGGAAAACCCACCAAAGTCAACGCAGTTACCTGCGACTCCTGGAATTCCTACTACCGCTCAAGGGTCGTCATCCGGCGACCCACAACCATCGGGAAATCCGGGAAAGACAGACACCGGCTTCAGCAGGTCGGGCGGAGGACACCACCAGCCCCCTAATGACTGGACTGGACTTGGTGATGGCCGAACTCTCACCATTTCAAACTCAGCTGGACTCGTTGGACCAGACCCGACCTGGCATCAAGCACTACCTCGTCATGGCAGTACTCAGAGCGTCAACCAAACTATCACTGGCCTGGGAATCCATGGCAGATGGGCTGAATAGCAGCTACTCCCCTCTCAGCGGCCGCAGCCGGATGTCAAGTGAGGCAAGTGCCCTGATGGACGACAAGGGCGAGCGAGGAACCATAGCCCGGTCAAGGCCAACCAACGCCCCCCATGATCCTGCAAGTACGCACCACGGACCCCAAAGCCGACGAAAACCCCCAAAGTGATCTCCACGAGACCCTGTAGGGCAGAGGTCGTAAGGACACCAATGAAAGTCTCGATCCCGTTAGAAAAATTGAGCAGTCTGACCCTGGCAGCCCTCAGGGAGACACCAACACGAGCAGCTTCAGGCGACGTGGAGACCGACGTCTTACAAGTGGATCTCATCGAGGAGGACAAAAAGCTGGGTGCCTCCCTGGAGTCGTTGCCAAATCCAGCCATGTCAGTCACGCCAGGCGCACTGACGGTCACCGCGGCTGGGGCACCACAATTTCGCCCCGTCAGAGCAGTACGTCCACCACGTAGCTACCCAAATCTGTTGGAAGGACGAGCAGAACAAATCCCGGCTTTAGCTACAGCACCGGCTACTCAAACCTCATGGGCCCTCGAACGAGAGGAGATAAATCTGAGACTCACGGGTGCACATGGGGCGGCACCTCAGGCGGATAACGCCGTCCTCAGGCCGAATCTACAACCGCCTCCCACTCCGGCACTGGCGGCACCACCAACCCAACCTTCTCAGAATCTCGCCCAACCGACGTCTGAACCCCCGGGTCTGATGCCAGTGGTTGAATTAATCGCAACACCAGTTTCCAGGGAGGCAGTACCAAAAACCTGTCCATCCACCAGCAGCGCCAGCGACTCCATATCCGGACACACCACCACACCACCCGTGATCACCATCGACGACGATCTCGAGGACACCGAGGAGCCGGGGTAATATCCCCTCACCTGGTGGGCCACCGAGGAGCAGGACACGGACAACGCAGGGGGTCCAACCCTGGAAACAACACACGCTACTATACATCCAGATGATAAACCAACTCGTGCAGATTGGGATTTCCAACCACACTGCTACAACTGTGACTCCCCGGATCATCGCCGCCAACAATGCCCCAAGCCTCGCATCATAGTGTGCTACAGTTGTGGGCGAAAATGGGTCACCACGAAAACATGTCCCCATTGTGGAGATCAGTGGAGGGCAGCCGGACCCTACGTCCCAGCACTGGGGCGTAACGTCCCTCGTGCGGAGCTACAGGCTCGAGCTCCATTAAGCGATACAGCTGCCGAGACTCCGCAAATCATGAAGCGCACTAAGCGTCAAAAGCATCCCCAGGCTGTCAAGACATCGAAGCCTACAGCCCCGCCAAAGACCATACGAGGCGGGCGACCCCCCTCGCCGCCACTTCGACCAGAGGAACGCTGGGCATATTGTACACCCTCCTACGAGGCTAGGAAACGTCAAGGGTCTCTACGTCAGTCCAGAGACTCCCAGGAATATGAAGAATGTCCTCAACGCCCCCCGGTGCAGTATGATGCCTTCTCACAGGAGCGGGACTCTGAGTACAGACCCCAGCATGAGGAGTATCCACCGCTGGGGGGAAACAGAATTTGGGGAATGTCCCGCGAGGGTGCAGATTGGCGTAGAGAGGAACCACGTCAAGGGCGAGGAGGGTTGCCTGACCCTCGCTACGAACCAGAACTGAGGGGTTACCGTGGGGCACCCAGGGACTACTATGGGTCACCGAGAGATCACGACCTCCCCTCAAGGGATCAGGGACGTAGAGGCCGGGAGGAAGGACCCAGATACCCCTCTCGAGACAGTGAGTATGACCACGGTTACTCACTCAGGGGACCAGAGCTACCACCACCCGGTTATTGGTAGAATGCTCGTAGGCAGGAGTAAGGCCGCTCCATAAGACCAACCGCTACCCTACGCTACCTATGCAGGGGCCAATACATGATAACTCTCTTCCAACGCTACCTCAGATTACTGTCACGCTACCTGATTGAATATAAGACTGACAAGCGGGCCGGACCCGCCAATCGAACGAGGTGTTCACTCGGACCATTTTTTTTGTTGGATATTTCTTTCCTTTTGCTTTAAATTTTCCTTTGTTGATTTTCTTTTGTTACTTTTTTTTTTGTTATCAATTCCTTGGTTTTCTTTTTTTTTGGGACCCAGAAGAACCCCTGCCACAACACTTTATTTTTTTATTTTTTCTCATTACGCAGAGACAAGACGTCTCTTTCGTTTTCGTTATCTTTTCACATTCTACTTCGGATGTACCACGAATCCACATACTGACGCCATCCAGAATGGCTACCTTTGTTGGTTTCATTGCCTCATGTACCTCGAATATCTCGAAATCGAGGGAATGAAGAAAATTTCTTGTTACCACTTAGGTAATATCAGTGCTCTTTAGTACGGGAAAAGGTTCTTTGTGGGCATGTGTTCGATTGATTTCAGTGCTCAAGAACGACCTACCAAGGACTCCTCAATTCTAGAAGCCCAGCCAGGACTGGAAGGAACGAGTGGAAACCCTCAGACGACCCTGGCGAGCGAGAGAGCGAGAGAGCGAGAGAGCGAGAGAGCGAGAGAGCGAGAGAGCGAGAGAG
>NW_021680618.1:135330-185456 GCF_001412515.2 Diachasma alloeum | reverse complement strand
AGAGAGAGAGAGAGAGAGAGTAAAAATTTATAAACCGTTACCTTTTGGTCGCGATAAAAATCTATACGGAAAATTAGAGCTACCTGCTACCTTACCTCTATTTCAGAGCTACGTTGAGTTCAGAAAACTACTTAAATTGGTTACCTATCGCGTGAATCGATTCCCTAAATTTTTAGAACAATTTTCATTAAATAACTTCATTGAATAAACCACATATTTTGCAGATATTTCTTTTTTTTTGAGTGCGTTTTGTTGAGTTAAAGTTTAGTAATTTTGAGATTTTCCTACGTAAATTCGGTTAAGAATCAGGATATCACCGTGGAATATTTGGCCAAGATAATGTGCTACCCAGTGTTTCCTGTAACCCTTTTTGGTTTGTCGATAGAGTGAGTACATAGGTCGAGTTGAAATATTTGCGCTCCCTTAAGCGAGAGTGTTAGGACTTTCAGTTGGAAGGCTGTGGAGACGACNCTACCCAGTGTTTCCTGTAACCCTTTTTGGTTTGTCGATAGAGTGAGTACATAGGTCGAGTTGAAATATTTGCGCTCCCTTAAGCGAGAGTGTTAGGGCTTTCAGTTGGAAGGCTGTGGAGACGACTGCCCAGTCGTCGAAACGGATCGCCATTGGGCTTTTAGTTTAGTCAAGTTTGCGTTTGAGTTTTCGTTGGTAAACTCCTAATTCCTCTCCGGAGAGTGCCCTCTGTAGATAAGCTACCTTATTCCGGTCGTAGATGGAGTGAAGACCCGCTCAGCCATTTCAATTTCGCGTTGAGTTCAAGCCATTACAGTTTTGTTCTGTTGAAATAATTAGAATCAATTATATTAAAATTCAAATTTTAACCTTTAAATATTCCGCGCTCAATTACCCCGGGAATCGATAGTTCGCGTCTCCAACACTCGAGTCAGCACCGTACGGGGCTAGTCTCCCCCAGACTCCCCACCACTATGCAACAGGCCCGAGCGGACACACGCGAGAGTCGCCATTACAGTATCCGTCCGGACCACCAAGAGTGAGGTACAAGTCGATTTAGCTCCCTGAACAAGTTCTCTTTTGAGATAATTATCGAAGCCCCGTGACCAAAATTCCGTAGAATTCAACTCTCCAGACCACGGTAAGTACTCGTGTACTTATTTAGAAGTGATTAAAAGTAAAATAGTGCCGTTTTTCGGTATAGCGGTTGGATCACACGGAATGGCGTCGCTACGTCTCGGAATGACGCCAACACCGATACTCATAGTTTGAAGGGTAGAAAACCCTTCAAACGAACCCAAATGCTCCCTGGAAGCTACCTGAAATTATCTAAATGATAATTACGCTACCTGAATAAATCCAAATAGTAATAATGCTACCTACCGTAACCTCTGGGCTAAAATTCATGCTTTACGCGTCTCACTACGGCGATTGATGCCACTCACTACCTACTTCGCTGCTACCTTTTTTTTGCTTGTTACCTTTTCTCGCCCTCTTTACGTAATTATCCTATGCTACCTATTTCTTTATATTTCTCCGACTTACAAGAGTAAGAATGAGGAAGAAGAAGAGGAAAAATGATACTACCTGAATTGTTCTGAAGCTACTTTTTTCGCGTTGTAATGCTCTCTAGCGTTCGTTGAGTTTTGGATTCCGGTTGGGCAGGGGGACGCCATCTTTTAGTTCTCTTTAGTTTTATGGTTGAAATCCAGAACAATAAAATTATCTAAGCTCTCTTGCGTTAATGAATAAGCTACCTGTTATCGTAGAAATCATTTGAGACCGTAAGCTACCTATTTTTATGGAGAACCTCCATTTCCGGGTTAGAAATGCTCTCTTCCGGTAAATCAGCCACGTGGCTGATTCAAGCTCCCTAGCTCATTTTGCTACCTTTTCGGTGGATGAGATCCCCAAGTTTTAATGCGTTACAAATGGCATAAGAATTAAGGAAGCCATTACAAAGACGCTCCAGAATTTGAAATTCGTTTAATTACTGTCGAAAATAAGAAAAATTAGTACATTCTCGTGAGCTCTCTTTATTCCGCGTAGCTACCTCATCCGTTCTCTCTCACACGTACGCTACCTTCCTATAGTCTCTCTCTCTCGGATTCGCTTTCCCCTCGTGAACAATACCTTTGCTTCTCTCTATCGGCTTTGGATTGGGATCGCTTTCTTATTCATACTTAAAATTATTATTCGCATCTTTCGAGTCTTTTGGAGTTTAATGGATCATTTCAGAGTATTAAAAATTATTTTGAGTCACATTGATGTAATTTTGTATTTATACGAATTTACGATTTTGTATTAATGTCGGCAATGGCGAAACACGTCAGTACAATTATGTTTATTATTCAATATCGACCTTACCTATCCCGTTTAGAATTTAAGACATTGGTTTATTAGTTTCTCGATCGATGATTGCCTTTGATAATTGATGTTCTTGTCCACGAATCCACCCCTCTCTCCACGACCCGCACACTGACCAGCCGAGTAAATCGCGTACCCTCGTAATCCACATTTCTGCGTATGGTTTGTGATATGTTTCTTGTCGTTATTGGATTTTTGGAGACAATCAGTATTTAGTTTTAAGAAAATACGGTTCCGTTTGCGGTTTGTCGATTCCGCGTCGCTAAAAATCGGCTGGCGCCCTAAATACACGAAGTAAGGATTGAATGAGCTGCTGATTTTTCCCGAAGTCCAGTTTTAGCGTTATGGATTTTGGCGTTTCAGACTTGTTGGATTACGAGAACGAAGGTAATGAGTTGGCCATGTTTGGATAATCGAGAATTTTGGGTTAGGGTTTATTGAGTATTTGTTGAGACTACGGAAAAATCATTACAGAACAAAATCCTATATTGCATAAATTAGTTATGAAGCATATGGTGCATAGATCATATTCTGCCGAGACTTCATGTTGGGATGAAAAGGAAGGCAAATTTTCTAAAAAAATTCTGAATCAGTTCACGTCGGAAATCAAAATCGAAAGTGATGGTTTTCCATTGTGTAAAAGATCGGATCATCAAAAGGAATGTTATGTATATCGTCGCCAACTTGATAATAAACGTGTGGCTGTGGATAATTTAATGGTTGTCTCGTATAATCCTTATTTACCCGTCAATTATAACTCTCACATTAATGTAGAGTATTGTGGATCAATTATGGCAATAAAATATCTTTATAAATATATCAATAAGCCACATGATTGTTTGCGCGTTCATGTACACACAAATTCTTTGATAAAAAATGAAATTGATGAGTACGTTGATAGTCGGTGGCTGAGTTCAATGGAAGCTGCTTGGAGGTTACTGGAACTATCAACCCATGGAATGAGCCAGTATATCATCCGCCTGTCAGTTCATCTTCCGGGTCATCAGTACATTCGGTTCGAAGAAGGTTGCGAAGATGTGGCGATCAATTCCAATCAGCATATCACCAAATTGACGGCTTATTTTGATTTAAATCAAAATGATGAATCTGCCCGTAAATATAAGTATGCTACAATTCCGCTACATTACACATGGAATCAAAAACATTGATGTTGGCAGAAACGTAAACGTGAAACTGATAAGACAGTAACTAGAATGTATTCTGTTTCGCCAAAGGATGTTATGGTTCTTTTTGAAAATGTTATTACAACATAGAGCAGGCGCTATCTCTTTTGAAGCTTCGAGGACTGTAGATGGAAAAATTTGTGCAACATTTCGTGAAGCTGCATATGAATTAGGTTTCATCACTAGCTCCAAACATATTGAAGATATGTTAGACGAATGTTGTGCTGTAATGATGCCGCAATCTTTACGAAGTTTCTTTGCTTATTTGTTGCTAACTTGTGATAACATCGATGTGATGGGTGTATGGAGCAAGTACAAAGATTTTCTATCTGATAAATGCTCAGAAAAAGAAGCATTAACAGATATCGAAAGATTATCGAATATTGAAGATAAATCTCTGGTTGTATTTGGTTTCAGAAAGGAAGATGTAAATTCATCATTTAATGAATTTGATGATCATTGTACTACTAATGAACATATGTTGATAGCAGAAGATATGAAGTCAAAGCTGAATCATGAGCAATTAAGAATATTTGAAAAGACTCTATCACATTTGAATAATAACACGAAACGATTATTTTTTCTTGATGAAGCTGGAGGAACAGGAAAAACATTTCTGTATAATTGTTTATACCATTATTTGCGGAGTCTAGAGAAAAATGTTGTATCTGTAGCTTGGACGGGCATAGCAGCAATTGTGTTACCTAATGAACGTACCGCCCATCGATTCTTCAAATTGCCTGTCAATTTACCAGAAAGTGAAGAAAATCTTCATACAATTTATCTTACCAAACGCGAAAAACTAAATTTAATGCAAGTTGATATGATTATTTGGGAAGAAGCTTCCATAATTCTTAAAATTGTTTGAAAGATGATTGTTATTACACTCAAAGATTTGGTAAAATCAGAAGATTCATTTGGTGGTAAATTTTTTTTTTTGGAGGTGAATTTAGATAGGTCTTACCTATAATAAAACGCGCTGGCAGAAAACAAATTGTTAATGCGTCAATAACCCAACTGGATATGTGGAATTCAATAGAACACTTCATTCAAAAAATAAACATGTGTGCTGATTCCCAATCATTCAGTAAATGGCTTCTTGATAACGGGAATGGAAAGATTGACCAAGGAATTATTCTTGACAGCATCTTATGTGAAAATATAGTAACATCTATTTATCGAATGGATTTTAGTGAAGATAACATTGCTAGATGTGTTCTACTAGCTCCTTTGATTGAACAAGTTAATATGTTGAATGAACAAGTATTACGACAATTTCCTGCCGATGTCGTAGAATCAATCGGACATGATGTCGCAACTTCGATTGATGGTGATGCAGTTGATGGGGATGATGTGATGTTGCGTTTCCAACCAGAATATTTGAATAATTTGAATATCACGGGATTACCGCGATTCATTTTGAAACTGAAAATTGGTGCCGTTGTTATGTTGCTACGGAATACTTGTATTGCTGACGTTCTTTGTAACGGTACCAGACTCATTGTCCGAAAAATAAGAACAAATGTTCTCTACTGCAGTATATTGACAGGTGATAAAATTGATGATACTGTCATTATTCCAAAAATTACTTTAACCCTCCTGAACTGGCTAGATCTCTCACGTCTCACTTGCACTGCAGTGGCGCCCTGTAGGTTGAGTAGTTGGCGGCGACGCGCCGCTCTACCCGCCATTTCAGAAGGGTTAAATAGAAAAGAAAATAGAGACCTACCAATTATACTGCATCGTACTCAATTCCCACTTCGATTGGCATTTGCCATGACGATCAATAAATGCCAGGGACAATCTTTCGATTATGTCAGAATTTACACAAATTCAAAATCGCCTATATTCAGTCATGGGCAATTATATGTCGCCCTTTCAAGATATAAATTAATGTCGGGATTGAAAATCAAAATTGCGAGTGATGGAATTCAAAAGGAAAAGAACTACATCCAGAATATCGTAAATAGAGAAGTTTTCAGTAAAAAGCAGTAGGTATGAATGGAACCCTGTGAAAACACCAGGAGGTTGGCTAGGGGAAACATAATCAATAATTTTCATGTGTTCAAAACGAAAATGACAATTGGAAAAAAGAGAAACTTCAAGTTATTCTACCTTATTGACGAATTATTAATTAATGTTTTCCCTTTTTCAGGTAAGGGGAGGTAAATAATCATATTTTCCATCCATACAAATATAAATTCATCCATGTATATTATATATTATAATTTTTCAAATTTAATATCAAATATAAATGGAGTTTTAGAACATATATGAATGGATGGAAAATATTGAGTGGTTGTGCCTCACTGGACAGGCGTTGGATGGAGCCTGATCCCCTTCCCTTTAGGGGGGAAGAAATACATTCAGAAACAGAAATTTTGAGTGGTTATTCTATTTGATGGCCAATGACTGTATTTCACAAAGGAATTTTAACAATGAAAGTAATGAATAAACCCCCATGGTCATACCCGCATAGCTACACAGGAGGGGGGGGGGAGCGAGTGAAACCCAATAATATACAGTGTGTTATGAAAACCACGTGCGTGCTGTGAATTTTTGGACCCGCTCACCCACCCCCGAAAATCCGTTCATATCTCATCCATCTATTTCATATTCCACCAATTCCGAACCTCTCATCAAACAACCCGAAAATCCCAATATCCTCTCATGTGTGGAGAAAGACCCGTGAAATAAACACAGCAGTTCCGAGAGTTGATTATTTAATAACTGGCCAGGATACTAAATGAAGCATCATAAATATCATTCAGTACCGAGAAGGAGTCATCACCTGGAGTCCAATGCATATCCTAAAAGGGAAAGGAGTAAAAATACTCAGACGATGTCACGCCAAATGAATATTGTTGGGAATGAAAATTCAGCACTACCTGAGATCCTGATGACAGTTGGAAGTTACGTGAACCCGGAATAATCAACATTGCCAAAAAACGTAGCCAAGACATAACTCTGCTCCTGGATTCAGTCTACTGATGGTCCAGGAATTATTGGGAATAATAATTTTTCCAGGTGAAAAAATCCCCACCAAATCATTATTATTAACACACGGATTATTATTAAGAATACTCGATAACCGTGGCCTCTGGCAAGTTAACCTAACTCGTTAATATTTCTTGACTCCGACATTGACTGCGCTTGGGTCAAATAGTCAGCCTATCCGGAGTCAGAACCCGGATATGGAGGAATTCAATGTCAACAATGAATTCGCAGCGTGACAGTCGAATCAATCAACTGGACAATAGCTGAATGTAATTACCATATATGGAAGTCAATGAGCCGAGAACTTTCTCATTGGTCGAGAGAGTTGGGAAGATTAGGGAAATTCAGACATATGAATCTGGACACCGGAAGCCAGACCGAGAAGCACCACTATGGGGATTGCCGTCGCTACGACTTCACCATGGTCACCCTTAGGTTATGTGATAATTAAGGTGAAGTTTTTCTACGAGATAGAAGCGTCAGCCGGCCAGAGTCTACCCGCATGCAAGGAAACTGAAAATTTCTTCTAAGAGATAGGAGAATACGCCCGAATATTCCATTTGGCAAGGAAAATATCGAAAGAGCGTTACCCGATACTCGACACACGTTTCTGCAAGTACTTTTTTATTAAAATTACCAGCGACAGAGTGTCGGAACTATCAGTGAAAAATATCAATTGAGCGATTTATAGTGCGAATTATTTGTTCAGCGTAAAACCCGGATTTTGAATGGGAAAATAATAAAATTTATAGTTTTGAAGTTATGTAATTGACTTCACGAATTACGCCATTTCTAGTGTATTAAATCCACAAATCGAGGATAATATTCACAAACCCATGACGCTGACTGATACGAATGTCCAGTGACATACAGTCGCATTCTGGACATTTGAGATTCACGAGTACACGTGATAATAATGATTTCTGAACAATCAAATATTCATTCGATTCAGTACTCTGGTCTGAAGCAATCTGCGCATTCACACCATCATCAATATTTTTTATTCGTTCGAGCAAGATTGTCTCATCATTACCACTTGTACTATTCTGTTCAGCGTTATTATTACTACTAGAGGGTTGAGGTGCATTATCTTCACAACAAAAATCACTTGAAACATTTTCTTCAACTGAATCATCATTTAGTAGATCACAATCAATGTCTTCACATAATCATCAGCAACTTCCAAATGATTCAATTCCTCTGTTGTCTTTCAAGGCTTCTTCGCTAATTTTTTGAAAAAGATCATCTTTGGAAGTTTGGGCATATTTTCCGCCGAGCACTCGAGTAATACTGCTCAATTGTTTTCAACACATTATCTCAAATAACTTACATGGATCAAATACTGCAAACGACTGAGGTTTGATGACCATTCAATGTTTGGGTTTCACGTAAAACGTAAACATTGACGGTTTGACGTTCTGAATAAGAGCCAATTTAATCAGCTAAGTCATGAATTCAATGAGATTCCACCGCCTCCCCCTCTGCTCTCCAATATCGTTCACCGCTTTGTTTTCACCTCCTAAGTTGAAGAGCAATAAAGAAAAACAAGTTGATATATCAATTTTATTATTATTATTATTATTTATTACTGCTTATAGGATACAAAGCCCCATTACAGAGGGGGAGAAATATGATACATATTTTTACAGAGAGTGTATAAGAAATGTGTATAAGCACCTTAGGAAGTACATTAAAAGTAATTGACAATATTTGATATCGATCAATGTAAATAGAAGAAGAATAGTCAGCGACAGCAAGCTGATTGGAACGAAGCTCTTAACATCAATTTGATCAGGCGTAGAAGCTGATAGATTTTTGAGAGGAACGTAGAGAAGCATTTTGAAGATCAATTTTACGTCTAATAGAAAGACAGCTCGGAATAAATGCATAAATACCTTTATTTTCACTAAAATGCGCTTTAAAAAGAACAATGCTTAATGAATGATTCTAAAAATGTGGAAAGTTTGCGAAAAAAGATGAACGAGGCTCGAGTGTACCTGGACAATGGTGGCAAAAATGTTCGATCGTATCAGGATAGTCGTGATTACAATAGCTACAGACATTATTCGGTTTAAAGGTCACTTTTGCATTGGCAAGGTAAAAGTAACAATTGTAAATGCTCGCTAATCTCACTTGGCCAGTAGTTGTTTCGTATGTAACCTGTGGTTCTCTTGTAAATAGATTGATCTCCAAGAGTTCATAAGAGAAAAATCAGGTGTGAGTTGGCAGGAAGTAGACAACCTCGATCTATCAAGGTCTTCTCCCCTTAGAATCAGCTCGTATGCATTGAAAATTTCATTAGTTTTTGCAGACAGTGACGAATGATTGAAATTGTTCATTAAATCAAGATGATTAGTCAATTGAAGGAGATTTCTAATTTGGCAGATCTAATTAGATGAGGCATCCTAGGAGGGATTATGACTTAGCTGAAGGAGACGCAGAATACAGACTTTAGGTAGATAAGAGTCATCACTCCTCAAAATTTTCGGCAACCAGTCCCAGGACATTTTCATGACTCTGTACTTAACTTTAGGAAGATTAGTCTCAAGTCTTAGAGCGCACCCAAGCGTACACCTATAGAGGTGGAGTGTTCTTTTGTAAAAATTCACCTGAGCCTTCTCCAGATCTCCACTATGAAGGAGACCCCAGGCAGGAATTGCATAAAGGAGCGTAGAAGAAACCAACGCATTATAAAGCGTCACATAAGTTGACCAAGAGCTAACACCAAGGCTATGAAGACCTTTCAACGAAACACTAGTCGCAATTTTAGCTTTTGAAATGGCGTGACAGGCAGCTTCATTGTCAAGAGCGTTACGATTCAGGGGAATTCTCAGATACATGTCGGTCTTAACCACCTCAAGTTCAGAACCTTTATACAGTCTGAATCTAGAATCTAGTTTCCTTGTTCTCCCAGGCTTTTTAAACACCATGATTTTCGTCTTAGAAACATTCACAGAGAGGCCATTTAGATCGCAATATTCAACAAGAATCTTGAGAGCTCTTTCCAACTTAATGTGGGAGTCAACAAGAATGACCGTGTCATCTGCATAAAGTAACATCAGGATATCAGTAATGCCATCGATATTTAATCCATACAAATTTCTGTCTCTGAAAAACTTTTCAAAATCTGAGATGTAGTGGATAAATAGGAAGGCACTCAGAATTTCGCCCTGAAGAACCCCCTCTGTAACAAGAAATTTATCAGAGACTTCGGAATTGCTTCGAACTTGAATCCTGGCCCGGTCATATAGAGATTTGATGACTCCAATTATCTTAGAGCTAATTTTTAGCTCATTCAGCTTAGCCCAGAGCCGGTCATGGGGCACGGAGTCAAATGCTCTTTTAAAATCAACGAACATCGCGTAGACCTCTCTTTTAGGGAGCCGCAGCTGAAGCTGGACTGCAGAGATCAACGTAAAAATTGCTTCCGTGCATCCTCGACCAGCTCGGAAACCAAACTGAGATTGAGGTAGTATATTATTGTTCTCAGACCACTTTTCGAGTCGTTCTTTTAATATTGGGTTGGGGAAAAAGTAATTTCGGTTCTTCCTAATAGATGGCATTAAAGTTGTATATCTCTAGTAATGCTTATTCAATGATGCCATACTATAGCATGTTCAGAAGTTTACAGTCGATAGAATATCCTAGAGTACAAAGTAGCGTCATTCGTTCACTCATTCAAAAACTATTGCGTTTTGACAATGGAGATTCCAGAAGGCCACTTTCGTCACATTTTGCTTTTTTACTTCCGAAAAGGAAAAACTGCAGTGCAGGTTCATTGAAAATTGTGTACTGTTTATGGTGATGAGTGCTTCAGTGAACGCCAGTGTCAGAATTGGTTTGCTCGATTTCGTTCCGGAAACTTCGATCTTAAAGATAAACCTCGCCCTGGTCGGCCAACCGTTCAAAAAGTCGATGAAATTCTTAATGAAATCGAGGTAGACCGACATATTTCATCTCGCGACATTGCTACGAAACTAAATGTCAACCATAAAACAGTTTTGAACCATTTACATGAGACTGGATACCAAAAGAAGCTCAATACTTGGGTTCCACATGAATTAACATCGAAAAATTTAATGGACCGAGTTTCCATTTGTGAATCCCTGCTGAAACGAAACGAAATCGAGCCATTTTTGAAAGAAATGATTACGGGCGATGAAAAGTGGATCACGTATGAGAATAATGTGCGAAAGATATCGTGGTTAAAGCTCGGAGAAGCTTCACAAATAGTTGCGAAGCCCGTATTGACGCCAAGGAAGGTGATGCTGAGTGTTTGGTGGGATTGGAAGGGTATTGTTCATCATGAGCTGCTCGAACCTGGCCAAACCATTAATTCGACTGTCTACTGTCAACAACTAATGCGACTGAAGCAGGCGATTGAAAAAAAAACGGCCAGAATTGATCAATAGGAAAGGCGTCGTCTTCCATCACGACAATGCTAGACCGCACATATCTTTAGTGACTCGTCAAAAACTGAGAGAGTTTGGCTGGGAAGTTTTGATGCATCCACCATATAGCCCCGATCTTGCCCCGTCGGACTATCATTTGTTCCGGTCTCTGCAAAACTCTCTTAATGGTGTAAAGCTGGGTTCAAAAGAGGGTTGCGAAAATCACTTGGTTCAGTTTTTCGCCCAAAAACCTCAGAAGTTACGGAATTATGGTTTTACCAGAAAAGTGGGAAAAAGGTCATCGATCAGAACGGCACATATATCATTGATTAGTGTTTGAAATTTATATTAACAAATTCACTTTGAAAAACATGAAAAAAACCGAAATTACTTTTTCCCCAACCCAATATGTACGTAAAGATTTTAGTGACGTGATTAACTAAGGCAATTCCTCTACAATTATTTGGATCAGTATAGTCACCATTTTTGAAAATCATAGAAAGCAAAACATTACCCCACGACTCAGGACAAGACTCACTTCTTATTACAGTGTTGAATAAATTCAGCATTATTAGTTTAGCTGCGAAGGGTAGAGCCTTATAGAATTCATTCATGATAAGATCAGGTCCAGAGGCCTTGTTGCAGTTGAGTTTCTTTAATATTAAATCCAACTCTTCCAATGAAATAGATTTCTCTAACTCTGCTACATGATTTAACATTGGAATGAAAGTGGGAAAAATATGTTGTGTGAAAATTTGCTTATAGAAGTTGTTCCAAGACGCTATACTAACATCACAAGAGTGAAATTGCGGTGGATTAAGCCTTTGAAAAGTTTTGCAGAAGCATCCCTGGTCAGCAGGCCTATTTAAGGCGGAGGTTGAACTACTTCTAAATTCTTTCTTTGTGTATTTGACTAGAGATTTGAATTCTTTACGTGCTTGGTAAAAAGCATTTTGTAGAATTTTACAATATCTAGTTATCTTGAGTTTAGAACCAAGTCTAGTGACTTGCAATTTTTTAGCTCAGATCGCAGGCTCTTTAGCCCACAGAGGGGAACGGACGGAAGGACGTTGTCTGGTTGATGTCCTGAGAGGCTGCAAAAGGCCAGATCGAGAGGCAGCATCGAGAATTGCTTTATGCAGAAAATCATTCAGAACCTCAGGTGAATCAGACAGGTGTACAGGAAGGTTGTTTGCTAAATACTCGAAGGACTGGGAGTAATTCAACGCAGCTACATGGATGTCAGGGTTCCATTTAGGTTTCATGATGACATTAGTAGCGGCGGAGGGGTTACAGGGGGAATCTATAGGAGATTCATGCTGTTGATCAGGAACGGGGGTAGAGTTGTGGATGGAAAGGGTAACAGGAAAGTGATCAGACAAGGGAATTGAAAGATTCACCTGCAGATCAGTAACTAAATGAATGTGAGACGCCTTGACAAAAACCAGATCAATCACGGTGGTCCCCGTATAACCCAAGAACGTCCAGCCGGCAGGCCTGCCACCACTCACCCTACCGTTTATCAGAATATAACCATTCTTTGTCATAAAGTCCGTGAGAAGGGCTCCACGCGGGCAAACGGTACAATTAGAGTTTAGGACATCATGATAACAGATTGAACCAGCAAAAAGATCAGGCGGGAAGGTATCAGAACCGCCAACTCGAGCATTCAGATCACCACCAATAACGACCAAATAATCTCCAAATGCCTCCTCGATTCTGTCCAGACGGTTTTGCAACCTCTCTAAAAAAATAACAAAATTACTTGAGCGCTGGGAGTACAAATTACCAATGATAATATTAGATTTATTATTTTCAATTCTACAAAAGATCCAATGATCGCAGATACTTATCAGAGATGAAGAATGTTTAAAAACTAGCCCAAGACCACCACTGTGGCGGCCTACAGTCTGACCCCCAGACGCATTTCTCCAGTGACAGGTGTGATCTCGAAGAGCAGCAGGAGTGACAGGTGGTGTAGCGAGAATCCAGGTCTCGAAAACACAGTAAACAAAAGCATCAGTGGACGTGATATGAAGCTGGCTGTCGGTTATGCGTTTTTTTGTTGAGACTGGATGGAGTTGCTGAAGGAGAAAGGCTGGGACTGCTGACTGGTCTTGGATCCAATGTTGGGAGAATTGTTCCTGCCTCCTGTTTTAGGTCTTGACTTATTGCGGGAGGTCGCAGGACCATGAGCCACCATATCTTGAGCTGCAAGAGACCAACGCTATTCCACATCATCAACAATCAGCCTGTTTGTAGAAAACCACACATTTCTGGACTTCAGCTTAGCCTGTTTAGCTATTTCTCTCATTCTTTTTGCAGTTTTACTTTCCATTGTCGTGAGGTCTACTTCAATATAGATATTACGATAGCCAGGCTTGCTCACAAGATTCTTCTTTTCACTCAAAATTCTAGTTTTACCAGCGGGTGTGTTTCATTGAACAATCATAATATTTGGCATCTTCCCCTGGAGAGGAATAAAATGAACCCGAGCCACTTCATTTGGAAGATCGAAAGCACCCAGTAACAGACTTTTACATCATGCTCAGCTGTTTCAGCAGAAATTATTAGGCCACGGATCACAATATTCATTCTCTTACTCTCTTTCTCTAAGAGGTCAATCTTCCTCTGGAGACTAGAGATGACAGAGTTAGACGAATTGGGATCGCACAGGCCGGCTCGATCCGACTCCAGGCGAGAGAACTTGTCGTCAACATAAGATTTTAAGGCAGAGTGCTGTGTTTGGAGTTGCTCATAGTTGGTATTCAGTTTGGACTCGAGATTTTGACATGTTTCTTGAATTTCATTTTTATATGTTGCCAGGTCATTCTTCAAGTCGTTCCTGACATCGATAGAATCATGGAGTAATTTCATCATTTGATTGAACTGCTCTTTGGAATTGTTTTCAATTCTCGTCAGCCTAGAGTCCAGACTGTCAGGTTGGCTCTGTTGGCTCTGCTGGGCTGTTTCAGTCATGTTCAATGAGGTTACGTCTGCAGAGTTAGTGGAGTGGAAGGAAAAAGCATCAGAATTTTGACTGAAAGACTCCTCTCGGCTAGCGTCAATGTCAGGGCTTGTGTTCAAATTTTCTGCCGATGTGTTTTTAAATCGTCTAAAAGAGAATTCCGCAAATCTTGAATGTTTACTTGCGAGCTGTGTTTTGCTGAAGGCGGGAGATTTTCTCTTGTGTTTCACCGATGGCTTCGGGCTCGAAGCTGCAGATGGCGGGATCACTAGTGCGGATATATAAGAGAAAGTGAAGTATGGAATCACTTTTACCACTTTTGCTATAGTAGTGCCTGATTTATTGACTGCAGGTTCCGATGACCGCGTGGTTGGATTCATCAGCGAGACCGAAAAATGGACTTCCAAACATAACCTCCCCAACTTTGCAGGACTTTGAATACTGTCAGCGAAGAGCAACTGGCACACTTATAAATCAATTTATATTCCAGTAGAAAGACGACACTTTAGACAGCAGATCAAAATAACTTTGAGATACCAAATATGTGTGTCGATTGACTAAATTGACAATCGGCCGAGGAGCAAAATACACACATCTGAATGTAAACAGCGATCGGAGCGCCCCCGATACATCAATTTAAAAAATAACTGGCGTGCGAACAAGGATTTTGAGCAAAAAATGGAAAAACTGAAATATCTCTGAAATTCAGTATAAGCGGATATACATATTTTGATTGATTGAGATAGGAGACATCGAGACGAATATTTTGAAAAAAAAAATTGAAATCGGATTGATAGATTCTGAGATAGTTACGAAAAACCATTTTGATACAATGTTGAATATTGCCTAAACTAATCATCCGATTCAGCCGACCTTCAATCCCATCCATTGCAGTACTAAGAGGCAGACTTGTGTCAAATTTCAAGTTGATATGTCAATTCAAAAAATAACTAGCGTGGGAACAAGGATTTTGAGCGAAAAATTAAAAAATTGAAATATCTCTGAAATTTAGTATGAACGGGTATACATATTTTGATTGATTAAGATAGAAGACATCGAGGCGAGTATAAAAAAATAAATAATTGAAATCGGATGAATAGATTCTGACATATTTACGAAAAACGATTTTGATACAATGTTAAATATCTCCTAAACTAATCATCCGATTCAGCCCATCTTCAATCGCATCCATTGCAGTACTAAGAGGCAGACTTGTGCCAAATTTCAAGTTGATATATCAATTTGGAAAATAACCAACGTGCGAACAAGGCAAACTTGTGCCAAATTTCAAGTTGATATATCAATTTATAAAATAACCAGCGTGCAAACAAGGATTTTGAGTAAAAAATGGGAAAATTGAAATATCTCTGAAAATGAGTATAAGCGGAAATACATATTTTGATTGAGATAGGTGACATCGAGACAAGTATTTTGAAAAAAAAATTGAAATTTCACGAAATTTCAGATTTTTTTGAATTTTTTTAGCCGTTTATTCCGTCGATTTTCTAAAAGTTGACCCTCAAGTCGGCCAAGTTGACCAGGCGCACATACAGACACAGTCGTCAAACTTTGTATTTTTACGTTTCAGACCATTCTACATCATTTCCACGCAAAATTAGAAAATCGAAAAATCCATGGAATACAATGCTTCCATTCGGAAGCAAAAGGAGAAACAACCTACAGAGGGGGGGGGGAATGCTGACGTTTTCAATCACATTATGAGTGTTTTCTGAAAGATAAATATATTCCAAGCATTTTTTCATTTCTTCCTATTGAAAATGGCCATTTTTGAAATTCATCGATTTGAAAAATCGTATCTCCTACATTTTTTGATTTTTTCGAACTTTCTTTTTTGAAATACTCCATATGATCTCCCACAAAATTAATCGCATGGGATTTGGATTTGCTCATCTCCTCATAGGAGAAAATAAACTAATAGTGTCGTAAAATTGAGATAATGTGATGACTCACGCTTCCACTTTTATAATACCTAAAAAAACGTGTAAAACAAATTGATAAAATTTTCCGTCAAATATTTCTGGGACTTGAAAAAAGTGGAGAGACCCCCTCTTTACTACAATGGATACTAAATAACCATTCTCCTGGGAAAGTGACGGGTGATAGTGGTGAAAAATTGTAAATGTATTCAGCGGGACCATGATTTTGACTAATATTAATTCTCGTCCGTGGAATACGTTGTACTAAAACAAAAATCTAACGTCTCAACTAAAAACCATTCTGCTATAATATTGCATGTGAAATAAGAAAAAAGAGAATAACAATTTATAACAACAAAAGCTCATAATCGAGACTGAGTTCTTGAATTTAACACAAGTTGTAATATTAAATATATACATTGATGAGATGGGTGCAATGAGTAAAAGAAATCATTTAGAGGGAGAATAACGATTGTGGTTTTGTGGCCTAAAATTATTCTTCGGTTTCCAAAAAATTGTAAAGTATGTAAAATCTCCACGAAAAATTGGAAACAAGTTTTTTGCATAAAAAAATTCTGCAAAAAAACTTCAATCCTTATTCGTTTTACAGTGATTTATGAGATCGAAGGGTGTACTCACAAAAATGTACGAAATCTTCTAAAAAAGACAAAAAAAATTATAAAAAAATCGCCAAGAACGGGTGTTGTTCGGTTCACAAACATCAAAAATACAGAAGATACTGTCCTCTTCTTACAAAAATATATCAAATCTCCCAATAAACAAAAGGTCTTTTGTGAAAAAATACTCGTCAACAATGTATGCGACCGTTGGTCTGTTTACAAAATTTGTGAAATCGGGCAAAAGCTGTAGTGCCAAGTACAGATTAATAAAGTCTGAAGATTATGTTACAACTCATATAAAACTGAAAAAATAATGAAAACTATGAAAATGATATTCAAAATTTAAGATGATAAATTTGCAAGTCGACCTACTTGGCGAGATTGTGTATAGCTTTAATTGGGAGCCAAGTGGGTTCACTTGGAATTTTCATCATCGCAAATTTGGAATATCATTTTCATGACTTTCAGTAGTTCTTCAGTTTGATATGAGTTGTATCATCATTTTTAGGCTTTATTAATCTGTACTTGGCACTACAGCTTTTGCCCGATTTCACAAATTTTGTAAACAGACCAACGGTCGCATCCGTTCTTGGCAAGTGCTTTTTTTTTACAAAAGATCTTGTTTTTTTTTGGAGATATAATATACCTTACTTTTTTGGAGATTTAAATTACAATGAATTCGTTGTGAAAGAATTAGAAATTGTGAATGTCTCTCGAGATAGAATGAATTCTCTTCGGCTCTCTACCTCCGGTTTCTATTCACCATGCCCATGGGATGCATTACCAAAAAAATACAAAATAATGACCAAATGGTGCAAGCGCAATCGACATGGTTTTTACAGGTATATTAGAGAGATACCATATAATCAACTTGGTTCAATTCTGAACAAAATTCTCACCAAAGTGGTAGTCATTTATATCAAAGGATGGGAGAAAAAATGTTGGGTTAACCACATGATAGACTCTCGAATCCCAATAGTCAGCGTAGAAAAGTATGGATATCCACGCTCAGATCACATTCCGACATAGACTTGCCATTACGAGCATTTTCCTTAACTGAAATATTATCGATGTGCATCAGGAAATGTTCAAAAAATTCGAGAGTGTCTTTTGTAAAATTACTTTTGAGACAGGCCTTTGATGAATCGGTTCGATAAAATGTCGAAATTTTGTTTCCCTGTATTTCACAAAATTATTATCAATTTCAAATTGGCAGAAAGCCTTCACCTGACGCAGCCTGGGTCAAGGGCTCTCAGGGCTCAAGAGAATCTAACCGCAAATCGACAAAAATAAATTAATAACTTGGGCGCCAGTTAGTTTATCGATAACTAACAATACTGACTTGACTCGACTCAGAGAGCGGAAGTGGTTGGAAAACCCATAGAATACGAGATAAACAGAGAGAGAAAGGAAAGTAAACAGGCGGAGATATAAATTAATTAATTAATTACTCACGTTCTATCGATAATAAATCTAATAGTATTCAATAGCTGCTTTACAAGTAGCCCTCGAGAAACGACTCTTCTCTATCGTATTACCTTGATACACAAATATATACACAAGTACAAAACGCAAAGTAGTTTCTCTATCGAATGCCGGGCGAAGAGTGTCGAGCCACAAAACTTGTTGCGTCCTCGTGGCGTCCCATCGACGAAATCAATAATTTGGTGCACGAGCCATTCATGTCGACTTACGCTCGTTCGTCGGTAATGAAGTGAGGCTATCGAGATTCAAAATGAACAAAAAATTACTTAACATCTATTTCGACGGCACAAAGAATCTCGAGGACCCGTCGAATTTCACCGATGGAAAGGGAAAATTAATGCTCCTGTCACACTTTGAAGTTCCGTCTTTATTGAAATCTGTTTGAAATCGGACGAGATTCGCGGACCACTCGGCCCAGTACAACTAGGCGTGGCAACGGCTCGGTGGCAGCACATGACGGGCCAACTCGCCGTTACCGACCGAACCCATGCAACGACGTTTTCTCACACCTTGACTTCACTTCCGTATTGATCGTACTACCGTTCACCACGTGTATATTTTACCGCTCGGCTACATAACCTATTGTCTACTCAATTGTTTTATATCAATTACAGTTCGGCTGAATATTATTTACTATCAGTGCTCAGCTCAATTTTCAAATTTATTATGAATCATTGTGCCTGTCAAAACACTAAGTGACAATTAAAAACATCTATATTGTGTTTTATTGGAAACCACGTGCACGTGCAGTGATTTATTTAGACCCGCTCACCCAATCCCGAAAATCCGTAATTATCTCGGCCATCCCTCAATTATTCCACCAATTCCGAGCCGCTCATCAAACAAAATCACTTCGAATTTTTTGCAAAACTAAGCGACTTGATTCGATGCAGAAACGCAACATTGAACAGCCCCCGAAAGATTTTCTGATAATTTTTGTTGCTGATCAACTTGATAGCGTTTAGAATAAGTTGCCTTGTACGTTACAAAACGATAGGGATGTTCTGATATTTCAAAGATGCATGAAATATTTCCGATTCGAAGCTGATACCCATCTGGATATAATACTACCATTTAAGAAAACCTGTGATTTCTGCCAATTAAATGATATCAAATTGAATATATAAGACGTATTTTGTCTCGATGCTAATACAGGAATAATAAATTAATAATTTTCAATTAAGTCCATCATGAGTAATTCTTCTTTCAGTCACAAGGAATATTTGCAAGGAACACGAGTAGAAACGTTTGAAACAGCACCATTCATTGAATTCCTTTTCCTTTTGTTCATACACGCGGTGTCTTGAGCATTTTCCGTGCTCTGTTCTGATGAAAATGTTGTCCTGATGATCTGGTGTTTCACTCATCTAATTGTTCCTCACAAATATAATTTCTCTGGCATGAGTTTGAGACCTCATTGATAACCCTCATCTACGAAAAGAAATGATAAAGAAAAGAGAGAAATGTCATACATGTGGTCCATGGGTTAGTTATTCGTTTTCATATATACTCCAGTCATTTGAAAGTGATTGCTCAGCTGTACGTTGAATCTCCAAAACATCGAGAAGGTGATGAGCGAGCAAGTTCTGCATTATCCTCTGCCCTCTGTTTTTGGAGCAATAATTTTCTTGATATTGCATGTGTTCTTATTGTTTGACTTATCACACGAAGGTAACTTCTGTCTGTGAGATGCAAACCTCATCAGAGATGACTATTGTCAACTCGATTTTGATGAAAGAGAAAGATGCGAAACTCTCATATACTATAAGCTTTCTTACGAAGGGATACCTCATATGCGCAGTCAGCCGGAGTGGTGGATACTTCCCTACAGAAATTTCACTGGAATCCTTATACGTGGACGGGCTTCAGATACCATCGAAACCTCTACAGCCAGAGTTTACTGTGAATAATTTATATGTGGAGTCATACCATTCCATCTTCTCAGGCACTGGTATACATTTTCTGAACGATGGTAATGGTGTTCACCGTGAAGATTACCCTCATGGATATTGTCTCTTCGCATTCGATTTAACACCAGATTTGTCAGCTAATGATAACTCACATTGGAATTTGATACGGAGCGGTAACATGCGCATCGAGGTACGGTTTGATGAAAGCTTAGTTTCAACGATCAACGCTGTAATTTATGCTGAGTTTGAAAGTGTCATAGAAATTGACTCAGCGAGACAAGTGACCCTGGACTATGCATAATCATCAAAATATTCGGTATCATGCTCAGCGCATGCGCAGCTATTTTTGCAGTATCAGCAGTTTTCTGAAACAACGGATTTGAATCGCTGTTCAACTGTACAGTTGTGTATGAATATTCAACGTAGAAGGTTGGAAGGAGGGCATAGAAGTGGCCTGCAATAATTCAGATTTGGCAGCAATTATTCATTACGAGGGTTTCATCGGAATCCACGGTACATTCGTTCCAAAAGAAGTGGCGGTGACCTCCACATCCTTCGACATGATAGGACATTGGGTAATTTGTCCTGAATACCAGTATTCTGCGATTCCACCTAATATTCAGAGGATGAACAATCAACTTACAATCACACGTCACGGTATAGATTGGTATGAAGGAGAAGCATCTTCTAAATATGTCTATGCAGTATTACGAGCCGTTACCAAAGGAATAAAATACGTGTATACCTATGGTTGTGAGCAAACGAAATTCACTGCTGCCCTTCTTACCAGAGATGTTATCAATTTGAAGGGCCACATCAGATCGCCACTATTCGTTTGTACACCAGTAGCTGTTCCATCATGCCTCATACAAAGTACATTGAATCACAGAACCTTTATATGTGCTATGCGCCGAGTCCTTCAAATCACAGCGTGGTTGACTTCGAACGAGGAAGGATTGAAAAATTTATTCAAAGAGAAATTTCCTGCTGATGAACACAGTACAGATTCTAGAAGCCCTACAGTATATACCGAATCATACAGTCGGTGTATATCCAGCGGACAAGATCCCATCGGCGTGGACGAAACCGACTGCAATAGTAGCGAACACACATGACCACACCCAACCGGGAGAACACTGGATCGCCATGTACGTTGATCGAAATGGTAGAGGATGGTACTTCGACAGCTTCGGACTACCTCCTATCGTGCCCCAGCACGCTGCAAGACTCCCAAAGAACTGTAAACTCTTCAGGTGCAGCATCCGGCAGCTCCAGCATCATGACTCGAGTGTATGTGGACAATACTGTGTACTTTTTCTCCATTGTATAGCTATGTTTGCTACTCCTGAGAAGTTCTATTTGTTATTCACCGATCGATTCATATCTAATGATCGTCTAGTGCGTGAATATCATAATGCATTTATGAAGAAAAAACGTAATAGTGTCCCCGAAAGGAAGTTATTTAGTGGCCGCAGTTATAATTGTACGTCATGGAATCAAAAATGTAAGTAATTTATAAGAAAAATATGTAATTCATGGGGACATTATTTTGGGGAAAATCTACATGTAATCAATAACTGAAATTCTGTGTTTTTCATTTCCCTGTGTGATAGCTGCTGTGACGCACCCACAGCATTCACAGTCCCTCCCACCCCACCACTCGCCTGCGTCGGAGTCATGCTACTCTGACCGGTGCAGTGGTAGGGTCGGAGTGACTGTGGGTGGGGGGCGCCGTAGTAGTTTCCATACTACTGAAATATTGGCGAAATTCGTCAAAATCTTACGACAACTCATCACATATCCAAAGAGGGAAAATTGGAGTGAATTTTTCCCTCCTCCAGTGCTGTTGGGGTCTTGCTGGGGGGCAGCCAAGAGACTGATACGATTAACAATGTTCCTAATAACTCGCGCACTGAAATAATACCAGATTATCCCGGCACAATTGTTTAAATTCGGTCATTTTATAATTTGAAGTCGTTGGTTACCAAATTCCGATCGATATCCATTATCTTCCCTTCGAAAGATCGTTTAGATTTCTAATAGAAAATGTTTGGGGGGTTCTCCTTTGATGGAGATATTTCTAATCAACTCCTGCACTGAAATAATACCGCATAACCCCGGCACAATCGGTTAAAGTCGGTTATTTTACGGTTTGAACTCGTTGGTTACCAAATTCCGATCAAATATTACCTTCTTCCCTTGTAAAGATCGTTTTCATTCCCAGTAGAAAATGTTTGGGGGGGTTCTCCTTTGGTAAAGATATTCCTAATCAACCCCTGAAATAATACCACATGAACCGGTCACAATTGTTTAAAGTCGGTCATTTCACGGTTTGAAGTCATTTGTTACCAAATTTCGCCCAGGATTACCTGATTGAAATCTGATCGTGACCTGATAATGCATCCGGATACTCCGACGGAATCCATTTCCAATGACAGTTAGAAAGAAATCGAATTTCGTCATGTGTTGAAATATTCACACAGTTCGTTGGAAGGAATGGAAGTGCGTTGCTAAGGGATCATAAATAAATCGCTGATTGATATTTCATTCATTCTTCATAACGTCAACGTTAATATGATGCATTGATTCGAGGTTGCATTGATAAATCGTTTGGAGGACTGTGGGGGCAACGCGAATTACGAGGATAAAATGGTTTGTGAAGGAAAATCGAGATTCAAGAAAATGTGGAAAATGGGTATTTATTCACGATTTTATTAGTTTGAACTTGATGAAGATGATGCAATGGAAGAGGGGGAGATTCTGTTTGGAGGGGTTGAGAATAATGGTGATGACGAGGACTGGGGTGATTTCAGTGGAGGCGCAGGTGGGATCGATGGAGATCATGTTGCCCCCGGATGGTATGCACGACCATTGGTGGAAAAGGCCATCTTTGGGGAGATCGAAGAGGATGAACATGAGCTCGTTGGGGTTGTGATGATTCCTGCAGGAGATTTGATGGTGACTACGGGAAGGCAACGAGGTTCGGAATGCTACATATTAAAGGGGTAAAATTATCATCGAGACTGTCGTCACCGCGGCGTATTGAGATGTGCTTGTCGTAGGAGGAACTGCACGGCTTTATTGCATATCGGTCGTTACGGTATAATCTGTTTTTACGGTGACCNACCATAATCACAATCCCCCCCCCCCACATCTCATCGAAGAAGTTGATATAAGAAGAGAGATAATTCGCCTAGCACGTGAGATGACTCAACCAGCGGATTTGAGTTATCGTACTGCTTCTACGGGGTAAGAATGATTTTGTATCTCGTCACATTGCATTTCTTTCGAGCTGATTTTCTTATGCGTACACGTCGATGGGCTCGTTGCACGGAAAAGTTGCATGTGATGGCGCCTCGAGAAATTATTTTTTGAACGTTCCAGTCATAAGGGAATCAATTCTAGTAAACGGAGGATGGTCGGATAGGATCAGAATTTATTTTCACCCCTTCAGAATGAGTACTGCTGCGGAATATATTATTATCATTATTATTATTTCGCGTGGATGGAATCGCTAAACGATCTTCGAGGGTTCCGACTGCACCTCGAAGACTGGCCAGCAAGCTAAGCGATACAAACGTTTCCTAATCGCTCTGCAATAGTGCTCCTTCTGATCAGAGCGTGAGCTCTACTGCAGTCCATCATGCTGCATAAGTAGACGGAGAGACCCAAGAATGACAGCCTTCTGCATCTGGCCAGCTAATATGAAGGCATTACACCTACAGGCCGGGATGACTTCGATCGCGGATATCAAGGATTGCTTCATTCCCTCCAGAGAGCCAATAATAAGAAAAACCAATTTTACTCTGAATCTCCGGTTCAGTTGATGTCGCGCAAACAGGAGTGATTGATACTTGAGCCACTTGTCTTCTTCTTTAGCTATTATATTGCTTTTAGTCGGAGCCGAAAACTCAATGACATAGATGATCTTATCATCAAAATTGAAGAGAACAATGTCAAGTTTGGTTGCAGCGATAGACCTGAGAGTCGCGAATGAGAAGTTCCAGTAGAGCTTACACCTCTCATTTACGACGACGGACTCAATATCGCGTGGAGCATAAGGCAGCACCGGTGATCTGTCTATTTCATAGGAGTGCCGCAAATGATAATACAGCACTCTTAAAGCCGCATTATGACGATGGATATAACTCGTGATTGCATACGTCGGACAAGCCGATAAAAGATGCATCAGAGTTTCCGGGGAATGTTTACAAGCTCGACATCTAGTGTTCGGAACTTGCAACCCCATAATACGACTTCGATAGACTATGGTGTTTATTACACCGTTCTGTCAGACGCAAATGAATTTCTCAGTCTCAGACATCAAGGCAGCTGATTTTAAGAATGCAAATACCAGCTGGACGGACAGACTCTGCTCTTCGACATGCTGAAGGAATACGCCATGTATAGGCTTGTCAACGTGCTGACGGAACAAGGTGGACTGTTCCGTCTCCTTGATGGCCCCTCTTCGCCGAAACTTAGTCATGCTGGCCAGTGAATCACGAGGCAACTGACCATCTTGACCACGACGAAACTCCAGACCGAGGAAAACTGCTGCGGTATCTGCTGCCTTATACAGAAAGGCTTGAACCCCATGGAATTCATGATTATGCACAAACTCCAAATGCGGATCCAATCCGTTCATAATGTCACATGCCAAACCAAGGACCAGACGCTCATGAAGAGACTCCAAACTGAAAAGTCCTCGCCCCCCACTCTCTCGTGGGAAATATAATCGCGGATACGAAGAGCGTGGATGCAGACTCCTGTGGATGTTCATCAGCTTGCGGGTATCTCTGTCTAGCTCTTTCAGTTCATCTCTACTCCACTTAAGGACGCCAAAGGAGTAAAGAATCACCGGAACAGCCAACATATTGGTTGCGGCAACTTTATTCTTGCCGGAAAGTTCGGATTTCCAAACACTCCGGAGTCGCCACCGATATTCCCTGCGAAGAGCCTCTTTGACCGCAACTGCGTCTACTATGGATCGCTGATTGAAGCCAAGATATCGGTAGGACTCTTCGGCGCCAAGGTGATATATGACGCTTCCATCCACTAGCTGAAGATCACCCACATCGTTGTCGACTTTGCGCCTCTTCAGGTGGTAAACGGCGCACTTGTCCAAACCGAAACTCATGCCGACCGCACGTGAATACAGCGCAACCACGTCAACCTGACGCTTAAGTTGTCACTCTCCCGAGGCATACAGTTTCAGGTCATCCATATAAAAAACATGGCTTACCTGATGCCTCCTATCGGCAGGCCCGGCGGCTTGATATTCTCTAACAGAACACAGTGCAACAGACAGCGGTATTAGTGAGATGCAAAACAAAAGAGGACTTAAGGTATCACCCTGAATGACTCCTCTCTCGAATTGCACCAACCCTGAACTCAGCTTCCCCTCACCAGATGTTATAATAAAGCGCGTTCTCCAGTGTGGCGCGAGGTCTCTAATGCACCTCTATGTGGGCCACTATGTGGCCCTCCACTCCAAGTACTCCAATAGCAGGAAAATGAGCTCATGGCTCGTACTATCGAATGCCTTGCGATAGTCGACCCAGGCAACTGACAGATTGCGATGGTACTAGATTGAATCGCACAATTACGCAACGATCGTGGAGTAAACCTTCCTTACAACCGGACAGCCCCCGCTTCGTTCCACGCTGTTCATGAATTTCCTACCACACTGGTTATATATCATGGAGGATACACTCATTCAAGTTGCCTGTGAAGAGCTTATATAGAGTATTCAGGCACGTGATCGGTCGATAATTCGCCGGGTTGGACAAGTCCCCCTTCTTCGGGAGCAACACAGGTCCTCCCTCTACCAACCACTCAGGAAGAGACTCACTGCCTTCGATGAGCGCCTTAAATATCCAAGCCAGAGGCCATGAACAGAGGTAAACCTCTTTCACCAGAAGGCGTTGATGCCATCAGACCCTGCAGCAGCATGGTTCTTCATGCCTCGTAATGCAGCTTGGACCTCTTCCTGAGTTACTCGTGAGAATTCCACACGCTGTCTACGATGTACCCGACAGAATGCACAAAATTCCCTGAGGGCTGGAGTATCCACTATGAGATCGGGCTCCTGCCCGTACAGACCTCCCCAGAAACCCTCAACGTGCTTGACCGAAGGTATCTTATCGGGCACAGGCGAAGCGAATTCGAACCAGCGATTGGGATCGGAGAGGAAGGCAGAATTAACCGCTTCTCCAAAGATCGCCTTGTGGTTCCTAAAACGCGCACCTTCTCAACAAATCTCTCCCTAATTACAAGGAGGATAGCCTTATTCCTTATTATAGTAAATCCGCAGATATTTTGCGAACACGGGTAGTAAATGCCCTACCACCGGTGATAAAATCAATCACACATTGAATGCGCGAGGCTTGTTTCCTCGCCTCGTCGATCTTGCTCTAAAGCTGCGCAATGCGCCTTCGTGTTTCCACCTCAAACGAACCCACTCTGGGAGCTCGAGGCTTCAAACGAAGAGCTGCATCATACACAGCCCAGTTCAGGCCAAGCAAATTAATGTCCCCGAGGAGAGTGGCGGTCAGTGCCTCATTCTCAGATGCCGGTTGTTCATGCCGGAGACGAAACTTCCCAGTGACTCTCTCCCTTCTTGCCCCTAGTTCTTGTAAGGGCCTCGCAGAGTCCTCACCTCTCTGTTGGGTCGGCTCCTCCAGCTTCAAATTATCACTCGCCCGCGGCAAGCCAGGTGGATGATAATGCAACAGCCCCCGTGGAACAAGCAGCAAATCGTATCCTTGCCGACACAAGCGGACGGCTTTATCTCGCAGGTGTTGCTGTGTGCAGTGCGAAAACTCAAGGTACATTGCACACCACAAGTCTCGCATCCTTGCCATGTATCCCGCCTGCGTCGGCTCACGGTCTTGCCAGCATTGCACCAGGTCCTCCTTCAGTTCCTGCGTCCACCTAATCCTTCTAACAGCCGGGTTGTTACCGTTGGATCCGGATCGTTCACCCTTCCCAATAGATCTACGGTCCCCATCCGAGAGGGACCGATTGTGGGGGGGCCTGCCGTGGCTCGATGACGGAACCGGGTATAGGTGCCACCGGGTAGTTAGCCCGACACCACCGTGGCTATTGCGGACATGCCGGGCGATGGGTTCGCCACACTCCCTACGCCTATCTGCACTCCTTATGCCTATCCACACTCCCTACGCCTGTCCACAGTCCCTACGCATACGCCGCAGCGGCGTCCCTCGGTTTGGAATTTCGTCGTGGCCGAGATGGCCAGTTGGCTGGTGATTCATTAGCCATCATGGCCCAATCTCGTCGTAGAGCGACCATCAAGGCGGCGGAGCAGTCCACCTTGTTCCGCCAGCACGTTGATAGGCCCATGCATGGCGTATTCTTCCGCCATCTGGAAGAGCAGGGTCTCCGTCCAGCTGACATTAGATATCCGTAGGAAGGACTGCGGCCAGACCCGCATTCTCAATGGCCAGATCTTCAGGCCGGAGACGGAACTTCCCTGTGACTCTCTCTCATCTTGCCCCTATATCACGCGAGGACCCCTGAGGCTCCTCATGGCTCTGTTGGGTCGGCTGCTCTGACTGTATATCCTCACTCCTCTGAGATACCACAAGAGCATCCATCCTCCGGACATTTCATGATTTTTTTTCTCCAATTTGAACTCATGACATGAAATTGCATTTTCGCAGAGGTGCAGGTGAGAATGCACCCATCCGCCGGGGACCTGGAAGACCCAGGAGGCCTGCTGCTGTTGATCCAATTCGAATCAACGATGTGATCGATGAAAACCTGGTGCAGCCCGGCAACGCAGCTCAACAGCATGTCCCGAGGCAGCCTCCAGGGCACCCCAGAAGAAATCAACCTGCTCCTGGGCCAGTTCCACTCATCAATATGGTTCTCCTGCGCCAGCAGCGTGTTGCTGCTGATTTGGATGCATTGATCAATCCTCCCGATCAGGGTGCAAACCCAGCGCTGGAGCCCAATGTTCAGGCACATGACGGTGGGCCAGATGGAATAGCTGTCAGAAGAGGTGGACGCCCCAGAAGAAACCCATCTTCTCCTGAGCCGATTCCACCCATCAATTTGGTTCCTTTGGGCCAGCAGCATATTGCTGCTGATCAAAATGGATTGATCCATCCCCCCGATCAAGGCGTAATGTCCAGGCACACGACGATGGGCCAGAGGGAGTAGCTGTCAGAGAAGCCGGACGCCCCAGAAGAAATTCACCTGCTCCTGCGCTGATTGCACCGATCAATGTGGTTCCCTTGGACCAGCAGCATGTTGCTGCTGATCTAAATGAATTGATCCATCCCCCTGATCATGGAGCAAAACCAGCACCAGAGGCCAATGTCCAGGCACACGCGGGTGGGCCAGAGGTTCAGTTGATGAATGAGAACGTCAATGTCCCAGAAGATGGGTGGGCCAGAGGGAGTTACTCAAAATCCGATGCTGAGATTAGCCAACAGAAGAATCGTTGATGGTCGTGCCGCTCAACGTCAACGAGTTGCGCTTGCGGTAATTGAAGATCCTCAGCCAGTTGCTCAAGGGCATACCACGTCCATTATATGCGTGACCAACATAGCCAACGTAGCGTTTGGCCCATGTGGCCATGTCTTGACATGTGGAGCTTGTGCTGGACGATAGTTACACCAATTCTTAATCTGTTCATTCTGTAAACATCGTAGGGAGTATTTCATATGACTTTCCTACCAACAAAATGGTACTTCGTGCTCCGTGTGCACTGTGCGGAAAGCAGACATGGCATTCGTTCCATGCGGCCATGTCTCGACGTGCCACGTATGCACGCCACCAGACCAAGCTGGAGTATGTCCCACATGTAATCGCCGAAATGTCTTCCCCAAATTTTTTCCAGGGGATTTCAGTGATGCACGATTAACGCGCATTGAAATATCGGAAAATTCGATTCTGTATTTATGTTCATTGTTATCCTCACTATTCCTACTTGCGTCATTATGATGATGATTATTATTATTGATGATGCGTTGATTATGATTATTATCATTAAAATTGCCTTAAGAATGGATATTTCACGAGATACAGTGAAAAAATGTCATGAAAATTAATTTAAAAAATTGAATAAAGGACAAAAATCACATGAAAAATGACAAAAAATAAAAGATAAATCATTCAAAAGTAAAAAAAATGGTTGAAAACTCCAAGTTTGTGTAGGAAAATTGAAGAAAATTATCATAAAAACAAATTGCACAAGCAACTGTGATGAAATTGCATTAAAAAGTTCGAATAGGGTAGTTGGGATGGGGGAGAGGTAGGACGCAGAGGAGTTGATGTAATCGCCGGTGAGAAATTGCGTGATTGAGGCGTGTGATCTTGATCTTGCATACCGGACCTTATTTTGAACGTAGAGAAAAGAAACAGAGGCAATCATGCACCTAGATGCAATTATCGAAGTTTATTTCCCGCGGAAACTACAATTATCCAATTATCCAATTGTTCTCATCTTTTCTTGAGGTTAATTCGAAAAAACACCAAAAAACAAGTTTTGGTGGAAAAAAACTGTGCCAAGTCCGTATGCGTGTTCGTTCACAAAAATGTAAGAAATCACAAAAAAAAGCCATGTCTATATTCGTTCATGTATCACTACTACATATGATGACTATGAATCTAAAGAAAAGAAAGGAGCAACCACAATTTATCTGGTGAACGTACTTGCCGTGTCCCTCTCTCAGAATCATACTAATATCATTCATTAAACCACTGGTCAATAAGACAAGAACTATGTAAATGGAAAAAAGTTCAGAGCTCTATGGGAAATTGTACACAAGATTAAGTCGCAATTCTCATGATTTACTCGTACTGAAGAAAATCGTATGTTCCAGTTTGGATCATGAATTATTATGAATGATTGGGAATGGAAAATGAATGAATGGAGGTTAGATCCTATATCAATTCAATGAATATTTTATCGTGTCTTTCTGAGTCGCATTGAATTAAGAAAAAAAAGAAGACAACACAGGGAATATTGTGGAGAAGACTTTAATTTATTGAAGTCAAAAGTAAGGGAAATATATAGAAAATGATTGATGGTTTAGACACGCCCATATACGTTCATCAGATAAATTGTGGTTGCCGCTATTTTTTCTTTAGGTTCATAGTCATCATATGTAGTAGTGATACATGAACGAGCATAGACATGGCTTTTTTTTTATTTCTTATATTTTCGTGAACGAACACGCATACGGACTTGGCACAGTCTTTTTCCACCAATACTTGTTTTTTGGTATTTTTTGTAGCAGATTAAAATTCTTTTTGGTGGTTTATCAATTAGTATACTTTCTTCGTTCTTCTATTGAAGTCTACAGAGCAAGTCATTTTTTACGTAACTTGTAGAAAAATCATGCATATATTTTTGGAATTTCTCGGCCACCTTGTTGATTCTACACTTTCGAACGATAATAACAAAGAAATATCAAAATGTAAACAAACACGAGTTATATTTATGACACGACTCCACGTGCAGCTGACAAGGTGGTGTGAGAATATAATCCGAGATTTCCCGACGCAGCACCAAAACACTCGTGAGCAGTATAGCCCTCCCCCTCCATTTTGAGATATTAATCGAGATGATCACATCGATTCCGAGATATTGATTATCGAATCGAAAACCAAAACAAAGCAAGGAGATAAGTTGTTTTGGTAAAATTTGTCGCGCTCCTATCTATTTACATTGGGAATCGGGAATATCAGGAGAGGGGGAAGGCGCTTCGGAATAAGTATCACGATAGGTGCCAGTCGCTGCATACGTCCTTGGCACGTATCTCTACAGCGATATTTGATAATAAAACGACTATTTTCGTTGAAATCGATCGAATCAAAAATTTTGATTGTTAGTAATTTGATTATCTCGGTAATGAGTGGGTTTAGAAGAAAATGTCTAGGGAAGAAAATATAGGGAATTGGACTCTCTACAAAATTGGTCACGCTATTGAAATGTTCTTGAACTCGAGAGTATAGGGGGAGATTTGTTTCGGCAGGGATTGTTTCGTCTTATGGAAGTTGACATTTATGAACACAACAATAACGGAATTTATTGGAATCATTGAATATATACGAATGCAATCCAGGTTAACGAGTTATTCAATATGAGAATATTGTTGGAAAAATTTGGATACAATGATTTGGATAGAAATTTTCCATTTTTTTAGCTAGGGAAAATGATTCATCAGAGTAGAAAACTGAAAAGGTGCAATGAGACGGAGGATTTCGGATATTTTTTTTTATTCTTGATTTTTCAGAACATCCCGAATTCCCTCTAGAATTTGGCGAAATATTGTAAGCGGCTGAGAAAATCAACAATCCAGAAAATTCAGACAATCGATAAGTCAAAACAGTTCAGAGACAGTTCAGAGAGTCAATTCGTAGATCGAATGGTAAATTACCCAGGCTATCGTCTGGTATCGGTTTCGACCCCGAAATTGACTTTTAAGGTTTGTTGAGAAATTTGAGGACCTCTTCCAGCTGGTTGGACTGCTGTGACGTATCCTCGGAAAATTGATCTGACACTCAATCTGACTCTGACTGTGAGATCTAAATGTTGGGGGCGTTTCCGCGATTGGCTACAGTGTCAGATACTCTTCAATGAGACTATAAATGTGCTGATAATGAGATATGATCTTTGGCGAGTCATCAGGTATCTCAAAGTGGGTGTAGAGATCTATTAAATGACACCAACGCTCCCAACACTCTCTTCCAGTGAATTTTGATAGACCACTGTCAAAGGCAGCCATTCTAGGGAAAATGGAGAGTAGTTGAAATTTAATAATTCAGATGTGCAGGATCAAATCAAAATCATGATTCATAAACACAAAATTAATTTTTTCTTAATATTTTGCAATTCAAGGAACATAGCGAAATGAAATGAAGACCCTTTTTTGGTACTTCGCATTCTGCTTTACAAAGAATTTTTCACGGAAATATTACTAGCCCTGTTTGATTCAGATGTATTCACTACAGATTTGTTCACATTCAGAAATATCTTTTGAATTTCAATTTTGAGATTGGAAAAAGTTTGATTGACGAAGAGCACTCACGATTTCCACATATCATCCCACAATTTGACGTACTCTCACTCATCAATATGTAGTCTGTCATCATCAAACTCGTTTGTGCGAAGGAGTTATCCACAAATTACTCACACTTCTTCGCCATTTTGATGCTTGCTTTTGATTTTTCAAGCCTCGATAGCAACTGTCAGATTTGCAAGTCTCTGAAGTTATTTGTCAATATCTTTCATTTTTCTTTTCACTACGATTTTCAATTTTTTCGTTCACTATAAATGGTGAGTCCCTTCGAAAAAAAATTACTAGACGAAAAAAAAATAACAATAATTAAAAATCGGAGTTGGTTGATCGTCGCTTGCTCCATTCGCTATTATTCGAGTGCGGGGGTTGATTAGGAACAGCTACGCCGAAGGAGAACCCTCTAAACATTTTCAGGTCACGATCAAACTTCAATCAGTTAATCCTAAGCGAAATTTGGTAACAAACCACTTTAAACCGTGCAATGACCTTACACGATTGTGCCGGGGTCATGCGGAATTATTTCAGCGCGGGGGGTCACTGGGAACACCTCCACCAAAGAAGAACCCCCCAAACATTTTCTATTGGAAATTGAAACGATCTTTCGAAGGGAAGATGATTAATATTGTTGTGGATTTAAAGAAATCTATTATATCGATAATATATAAAAGATGATAATATAGAAGTTTACTACATCTGTTCATCTACCCTAACATGAGATGGGTCTCACGTCGTGGCTTGCTGTATGTACACACGAAATAATTCCACAGAATATAATCTGAATAAATCGTAATTAAGTTGATAAATAATCAAGATGTATATTTGCGAATTATTTTCCTTAGAGATCCATTTACCTAGCTAACAGGTTATGGGCCATCTCTGTTGTCAAGAGGTTTGAGATTTCACTATTTTTTTGGGGTGCTTTCATTTGGGCGGCGTGTTTGCCATTGGACGCTATTTTTCTCACGTTTTTGTTGTTGTTTGAATCGGGACGTTGGAAGTTGCAAAAATGTCGAAGACTTCAACGACGATTGACAAGCTCCACAAGGAGAATTATGATACATGGGAGATGGACATGAAAGCAATTTTAGTGAAGTACGATCTTTGGGGTTATGTCAGTGGTACAAAGGCGAAACCAAGTGAGGGACCAACGTTGATTACTGCCTGGGAAGAAAAAGACGAGAAAGCTTTTTCTGAGATTATCTTGGGTGTAAGTACTGCTGAAAAGAAGCATCTAAAAAAGTGTAAGACTTCACGTGAAGCCTGGCTGAAGTTGAGGAGTGAATTCCAGTCATCTGGCCCGGGTCGCAAGGCTAGGTTGTTGAACAAACTGACGGCACATAGAATGAAAGATGGGGAGAACGTGAAATGTCACGTCGATGGTTTTATGGACACAGTGGACAAGTTAGGGGAGATTGATTTTGAAATTAATGAGGAGTTATTATCCATGATGTTGTTGAATAGTTTGCCTCCGTCTTTTGATATGTTTCGTCGAGCCATGTTATCGAGGGATCATATTTTGAAGCCAGACCAGTTGAGGCTCAAAATACTGGAGGATTCTGAGTCGACGAAGGCGTTGGAGGATCATGAGATCGAGGATCAGAGTGTGATGTTCGCAAAGAAAGGACATTTTAACAAATGGAAGAAGAATCGAGGTCAACAGAGGGATGCATCTGGTTACTCGGGGGCCACAGGTGGTGGCAAAAGTTCAGGTGGGTCTAGACCAAATTTGATTTGTCGTAGATGTAAAGAGGCAGGTCACAAAGCTGAATTTTGTTATGCTAGGTTCCCTGTGTCACGTCAGCACCAGTCACAGTCCGCCAAAAATGTAGAGGTTGACGAAAGTACAGGTGGAGATGATTCAGGGAGCGATGCAGGTTTGATGGACGAAGTAGCGTTTCTGAATTTTCAAGGGAGAAATGGTGTCAAGTCTCTCTGGTGTCTGGACAGTGGGTGCTCGTCTCACATGGTTGCAAGTAAAAACACTCTCAAAGAATTTTCTGCTGTTGGTAAACCCTTAAATTTGGCAAATAAACAGACCACAGTGATTTCTGGGATTGGTAAGACAAGTTTGAACGTACAAAATGGAGAGAAAAATCGGGCAGTTAATTTGGATAATGTCTACTATGTACCAGATCTACGTTCAAATCTATTGTCGGTGTCCAAAATTGCAGATAAGGGGTATGAGGTGTGTTTTAAGAGAGACGAGGCTGTCATTAAAAATGAGAGAAGTCAAGTATTGTTAAGAGCAGAGCGAAAAGGAAATCTGTACTTCGTGAAGGATGGTGAGACTGCGTGTAAGGCTGACGTGGCATAACAGAGGAAACAGAATAGCGAGTTGAAGGTCTGGCACGAGATCATGGGACACGTGAATGAGGCGACTTTGAGGCAGATGAAGCGTGATGGAGCCGTCGAGGAGATGAAGTTCGAAGTTTCTGGAATTCTGCCGAAGTGCGAGGTTTGTGCCAAGGAGAAGATTACTCAGCTGCCGTTCAAGTCATCTGGGGGAGAGAGGACAAAGGACATATTGGGGATTGTCCATACAGACGTTTGTGGTCCTCTGAGAGTTCCTTCTGTATCCGGAGCTCGGTATGTTGTTGTTTTTATTGATGATAAATCGCGTTGGTGTACTGTCGATTTCCTAAAAACGAAGGATGAGTGTTTGGGATCATTCAAAAAGTTTAAATCTCATGTTGAAACTGAGACAGGAAAGAAGATTAAATTTCTTCAGTCTGATAATGGAAAGGAGTTTTGCAACGCGGACTTCGATCTGTATTCGAAGGAGAATGGGATCCAGAGACGTCTGACAACTCCTTACACACCTCAGCAGAATGTAGTTGCTGAGAGGATGAATAGGACATTGATGGAAATGGCGAGGTGTCTGATGAGGCAAACCGATGTGCCACTTCGTTTCTGGGCAGAGGCTGTAGCTACTGCGTGTTACATCAGGAACCGATGTTCCTCTAAAAGCCTTCAGGGCGTTACTCCTTTCGAAATGTGGAAAGGGAGAAAACCAAGCTTGAGTCATATGAGAATCTTTGGAACCAAGGTTTTTATGTTGGATAAGACGCAGAAGAACGAATTGAAGTCAAAGGGTTTGGAGTGTGTTTTCATGGGGTATTCGTTAGTATCCAAGGCATACCATTTGTGGTGTCCGGAGAAAAATAGAATACTGGTGAGTAGAGATGTGAGATTTGTCGATTCCCCAGGTTTCAAGGTTAAGTCAGACCGTGGTTCTGAAGAGAAGACTGTGGGGTCTTCGTATCAATTGAGGAGTACGAAGGTGAATTTTGAGGATGAGAATGAGATTTTGGAGACAGAATGGGATGATGAGCAAATCCCTTCCCCACAGCCACATCCACGTCGAGATCAGAGGATTCACTCAGAAGGTGGAAAAGAAGGGACTCCACAGAGGTTTAGGAGCCGATTGCCATCTGAACCAGTCAGAGGTGGCAGAGGACGGAGTCCTCCACGTTTATTACGCGCCGGAAGTCGAGGTCGACCTAGAAAAATATTTAGTACTTCGGATGGGTTCCCTGGAGATGGGGGAGTCGGATCTGTGGAGGTAGAGGATCCTGAGGAGTGTCCAAGGTCTCCAATCAACCCCGAATTACTGGACGAAGAGGTATTTGCCGGTTTTGCTTCATTCGACGATCCTGCGACTTGGCAAGAGGCCGAGGCCTCACCGGATGTTGATTCCTGGAAAGCCGCTCTGGAAGATGAATACTCATCTTTACTTTACAACCAGGTTTGGGACGTGGTCGAATGTCCGACACGTCAGAAGGTTCTCAAGAATCACTTAGTTTTCAGAACTAAAATGGAAGCTTCAAATGTGAAAAAGAAGATTCGTTTGGTTGTCAAAGGTTGTTCTCAGAGACCGGGGGTGGATTACAGCGAGACATCATCACCAGTTGCAAGATCAACATCTGTACGTTTGCTATCTGCCTTATCCGCAGAATTTGGACTGAAGATACATCAGATGGACGTGGTCACCGCGTACCTCAATGGTTTCTTAATAGAAAAGATTTATATGGAAGTACCAGAATATCTTCAATCGTTCGTGGAAAAAATTGCTAATGGAGAACCGGTTGGAACGAAGAAGCAAGTTCTTCATGATGCCAAAATGTTGAAAACGGCCAGCGACTGGCTGGAGTCTTTGGGAAGATGTCAAAGTGCTGTCTGTCTACTGAATCGAGCTCTCTACGGGTTGAAGCAGTTTGGGGTAAGCTGGTACAAAAGATTGGTCGATGAGCTGGGTAAGCTGGGACTGCAGTCAACTGAATATGATCCATGTTTGTTTTATAGTAAACGTCTAAATTCTCTAATGCTCATTACTATTTATGTCGATGACATACTAATTGCTTCCAATAGTAACAACTGGATTCGAGAGTTAAAGACGAGTCTATCAAAGGTTTTCCAGATGAAAGATATGGGGCCCGTAGGTCACTGTCTCGGAGTAGATTTTAAACAAAATAATCACGACTTCAGTGTCGTTCTTACTCAACATGATTACATCTTATCCATGCTGGAAAAATTTAAAATGTTAGAGTGTAAGCCGGTATCAACACCTATGGATCCAGGGAGTAAACTGGTACGTCCGGAGCAGATTGACACTGAGTTAATGAAGTCTTTACCATATCAACGTCTTATCGGAGGTTTATTATATCTGGCGGTAACCACTCGTCCTGACATCGCATTTGCCACGAGTTATCTGAGTCAGTTTAATTCATGTTATGATGAATCACACTGGAAGGCAGCTAAACGAGTGTTACGATACTTGAAGGGGACATCGAATTATGGTTTGAAATATGAGAAAAGTGGAGAATCGCTGTACGGAATGGTAGATGCTGATTATGGTAGCAATTTAGTCGATCGACGTTCCTACACTGGCTACGTCTTCATACTGGCCAACGGTCCAGTCAGCTGGGAGGCACGAAAGCAACGTACCGTAGCCACATCGAGTGCAGAGTCAGAGTACATGGCAATCTCAGACGCTACCAAAGAATCACTGTATCTACGAGGTATTTTACAAGTCATTGGGGTTGAAATTAGTTGTGTGGTGCTCTGGAATAATAGCCAGAGTGCTCAAAAGATGATTAGAAGTTACACAGTGAATACCAAGTCAAAACACATTGATATACGTGTGCATTTTGTTCGAGAGGTCTATCAGAATGGTGTTATTGATTTGGAGTATATTCCTGCGGAGGATATGCCAGCTGACGTGCTGACAAAGGGGTTAGGTTCAACGAACCATTCTAAATGTATCTCACGTTTGGGTTTTACGGAAGTTTAAGTTGGGTTTATTTTTTTTTTTGCTCATGGAGATTACTTTACGAGGGGGTGTTGTAGATTTAAAGAAATCTATTATATCGATAATATATAAAAGATGATAATATAGAAGTTTACTACATCTGTTTATCTACCCTAACATGAGATGGGTCTCACGTCGTGGCTTGCTGTATGTACACACGAAATAATTGCACAGAATATAATCTGAATAAATCGTAATTAAGTTGATAAATAATCAAGATGTATATTTGTGAATTATTTACCTCAGAGATCCATTTACCTAGCTAACAAATATCGATCGGAATTTGGTAACCAACGACATCAAACTGTAAAATGACCGAATTTAAACAATTGTGCCGGGGTAATGCGGTATTATTTCAGTGCGGGGGTCATTAGGAACATTATTAATCGTATCAGTCTCTTGACTGCCTCCCAGCAAGACCCCAACAGCACTGGAAGTGGGAAAAATTTTCTTCAATTTTCCCTCTTTGCATTTTTGATGAGTTTTCATAAGATTTTGACGAATCTCGCCAATATTTCAGGAATTATTTTGTGATAGTCATTGTTAAATAATTGCATTATGTGTTAAAATTGCATTATGTGTCAAAATTCAGATAAAGGCAGTCGAAATTGAGTTACACATAGTTTAAATTGAGTTACACACATATCGAATTCACTTACGCATGCTTCAAATTGAGTTATACACGCCTCAAATTGAGTTACATACGCCCCAACTCGAGTTGCACGAATGCGAAACTATTCCACACCGAAAACATTTTATGTAATTCAGTGATGTATGATTCATCAATGTGTGTGTGTAACTCGGATATGTGCACATAAAAGCGTGGAAAACATCCCGTGTGATTCAACTGTGTGTAAATAAACTGTCTGAAAAACAAATATGTGCGTGTGCGAGATCAATGTGTACTTGAAATCGTGTGCAATTTGAAGATGTGTGCAATTAATTGTGTGCAACTCTTATGTGCACATCTGAAATTGTGTACGTGGGCAAAACAGCCAATATACCTCCAATCAAAATTTCCCAATAATGGAAACAGTAAATTTCAAAACGAGTTTATTTATTTGTTTGTCTTTCAGGCGGTATCGTAGCGGTAGGACATCGAGTTAATTTTTTTTCCTATAATGACGTGTTCAATTCTGGTGAAGATCAACTGATTTGTAAGGAACAATGCAGTTTTAATGTGTATTTATTTATATTTTTCGTACATAATTTCACATCAACAATTTTTTCTACATCAATAACTTCATTATAATTCTGTTGAAGTTGACCAATTTTAATACGCATTTATTTATTTCATTTTTTTAAAAATAATTTTGAACCACATTTTTTCCACATAACTTCTGATATTCATTTTCAAAACTTTTCATAGAAAAATCCGAATCTATCCAAATTTCTTAGGTTTTTTATTGGCTTTTTATATGCCTTCATCACAATTTATTACTATTAGGTGTTGATTTAAAAAATTTTCACGCAATAAATAGCGTTTTGAACCGCCATCAGTGAGCTATCAAACCACTCAAATTCGATTGTGGTCCGATTAACACAACCTCAAAAAATGTAGTAGATAAAAAAGTCGTCCGACAAGCGGCACTTGAGGCACTCCCATCTTTTCAACTTCCAATTTGGATGAATTGCTGCAGAAGCACAAAAAATGATTTGTGCGGCCTTGGAAGAGAGTGCTGTATCTTATAGCATATGTAAAAAGTGGTTTAAAAAATTTCGGGATGGAAATTTTGATCTCCGGGATGAAGAATTTCCTGGGTACCTAAAAAAAGTTGAGGACGAGGAGTTGGACACTGTATGCACTGTACTTAATGAAAATCCCGATCAATTACAACACGAGCTTGCTGAGACTCTCGGAGTGACTCAATCAGCTATTTCGAGGCATTTAAAAAGAATTGGGAGAATACAGAAGGAAGGTCATTGGGTGCCTCATCATCTTACCTCAGAAAACAAAAGTCGACGCTGTAAAATTGCCAGGTGCCTACTGACCAGATCCAAACAAAAAGACTTTTTACATAAAATTGTGACTGGAGATGAAAAGTGGATATTTTGTGATAATCCTAAGAGGCGAAAGTCATGGGTTTATCCGGCGGGGGGGGGGGGGATCAACGAGTACTGCAAAACCGAACATTCACGGGAAAAAATTGTTGTTGTGTATTTGGTGGTATTCCAACGGTTTAATCTATTATGAGATACTCGAACAGGGGGAAACCGTCACTGGTAAGCGTTATCAGGATCAACTGGTGAAATTGAGTGATGCTATTGAGGAAAAGGGACCTTTTACTGGCAGTGGTACGAGGCAAGTAATTTTGCTGCAGGACATCGCGCGGTCACACACAACAAAAGAAACCCTGAAAGATATCTCCACGTTGGGCTGGGAAATGCTCCCACATGCGGCGTATTCTCCAGACCTTGCGCCTTCTGACTATCACCTTTTTCTGGCGCTACAACATCACCTGGTGGATATCCAGTTTCGATCTCCTGAAGAAGTCCGGCAAAGCATTGATGACTTTATCTAGTAAAAACCACCATCTTTTTTCCGACCCGGAATCCGATAATTGCCCGGTAATTGGAGTATATAGCTGCTCCAACTCACGATTTGAAATTTCATCAATTATTAAATTCTACACCACGAGAAATACTATTGTAACAGATTTCAGGTGTCGGATTTGAATATTAGAGAAACTACGAGGGGAGCTCTAAGGTGAAATAAGTGAATCAAGTGATTTGCATTATTGAGATTTTTTGCATTATTGGAAGATCTTTACAACCTCTGTCGAGAGAATCAATCAATGATTGAATTCCTTAGAGACAGAGGTGTAATCAAGCCTCAGGTTAGGTGTGCAGAGTGTGACTCACATCTTCGTAGGTCGGCATCATGAACAATTAGCCCCACATCGATAGCATTTTTCATATTTTTCAACGTGTACTCTGATATTCGTTTCAACTTTTCCATATAAGTTCCTCCTTTATTGACTTGATGTGCCCAACGACGTAATTGCTGGACCGATTTCACTCTTTTGAATTTATTGGAAACAGTTTTTATAGACAGATTTTTCTTTGTTTTTGCACTCCTCCAGTATTCGACTGCTCTTTTTTTATAGTCATAATCTACAAGTTCGTCATCCTTTGAATAACTATCAGATGATTCTTTATGATGTGGTTGGAATTCTGTATCCTTAATTGGTATCATTTCGATGTCTTTGTATGGCTCTTAGAAATCAAGAGTTGATTTTTCAATAATTTCCACCCCATTGTATTCCTCTATAGTTCATTGCAATTGATTCTCGAAATGAGTTGCCAATTCTCGTTCTTCATTAGTCACAGGGGTTTCACCAAGATTCAGCACTTCAAATGTTGCCATGAGGATCTTAATAACGTTTATAGGATTGAATCTCATGATGGAAAGAATTCGGAATATACGATTAACAAGAGACAGTTTTGCCGTGATGTGTTTACGTAAACTGAACGCTGCGCAAAATGGAAGTGAATAATATTCAGGGTTATCAATAATACATGATTACTGCATGATGGATTACCTATTTTTGGATATAGGTGACGCGTGCACGGTTATTTGCATTTTTTATTTATTTATTATCGCTTTCAGCAGTGTGTTATCATCACATATATACTATAATAATGAAGTCTCTTAGAACCATTACCCCGGTTCCTCCGACATATGAAAAAAACAAGTTCAATCATTCGTTGAACGATATGGAAAAATTCCGATTCTTTAGCAAATTTTTTTTCATACTCGTCACTGCTTTTTCTTCAAATATAACCACTTTGTTGCTGTACCTGAAGAAAAAGGAAATTTTGTTCCAGAGAATCTTTTCTTTGATCTATTTTATCGTTATTCGTTTATCGCCGAATTTTGGAAAAATATCGTTTTCACGTGCGGATTATTGAAATCAAAATTGAGGCTTGGGATATCTGGAATCCAATTTTATTCTTTCATAAAAAAGGGATACTGTATTATTTCATATCTCTTCAGATGCAATCATTTCCGTGAAAGCCAATAGTTGTTTGATAAGAAAATATTATTTCGCGGGGGTAATTACCCCGTCAACTTCAACTCTGAAAGGAACTATTATTGGATATTCTCACGATTTCTCATAAGCTATACATTACCTCAATGGAATGAATAAATAACCCCACCACCTTGGTCGATGATGTTGCCAGGAAATTATTTTTTTCACCCTAGAAAACTCCGGTTCTGGGGAAAAACCAAAAACAGGCATTCCGCATTTTTCCATGTTCCATCCAACGCAGTTGGTTTCATAAAATTCTGAATCATAGTTTTTTTTTTTTTGAAAAATTAAGTCTTTACAGGGGTAGTTTACCCTCCAAATTTCAACCCCCGGAGGAACTATCAATTGTGATTTTCATAATTCCTCACGAGCTATTTTCTCCCATAATGAACATTTACGAAAATTCCCTTCTTATAGGTGGAATTGAAAAATCGCCCCCAAAAGTGGTCACCTTATGACCATGGTTTCCCCCCTTAAAACTGCGTATCCGCCGATAAAAAAAAATTAGTGTTGCTTAGTTTCGAGTCCTCTACAACATATATGAGTTTTATCGAAATCGGAGGGAAACACCTCCCTAGTGTTCCGCTGGTTTTGAGCGTTCCGAGCTGCAAATTTGTGGAGATACTTTGAAACAGATATAATCTCCGACGGAAAACAAAACATTCATATAAAGTGGCGGTCAAACCAAAAAACCGCGAATTGGGAGATATTCTAATAATTGAAAAATCTTTTTTTTCCATTTTCATGCGTTTACTCAGCTGATTTTGAGCGTCTCGGACTGAAAATTTGTGAAGATACTTGAAAAGATATACACTTTTCGACGAAAAGCATAATATTTCAATCAGTTTGGTGGAAAGCTGAAAAACGCGAAATTTTAAATATTATTATAATTAAATATTCATTTTCTTCTCCGTTTTTGTGTTTACTCGGCTGGTGTTCAGCGTCCCGAGCTGAAAATTTTCGGAGATACTCGAAAAAATATATACTCTTTGACGAAAAACAAGAAGTCTCCATTTAGTAGGTGGAAAACCGGAAAACTGCGAGATAACAAACATTCGCACGATTATCCTAAAAATTCTTTTTTTTTTTATTCCAAACGTTTATGCAGCTTCTATCAAGAGTCCCAATTTGAAAATTTGTGGAGATACTCCAAAAAGTATACACTTTCCAAACAAATAAAAAATTCTTTTCAAGCGGGTGGACGACCAAGAAACCGCTGAATTTGGTCAAAAAATCGATTTTTTGTAGCCGAAAAAGACTAGAACGGGAACGGAAATTTTTTTCCTGAAACTTTAGCCAATTCCCGAAGAAAAGTTACTCGGGACATTTATTCATGGAATGAAAACTGTTGCGGTGAAAATTGATTGAAAAAAAAGAGAGAAATTTCAACATGCATTTTCTCGGTTATTAATTGAGATATCGGAGTGAAAATTTAGGGTTGAATTTCTTTTGACATACATAAAAAATTGTGAAAATTAAAAGTCAATCCCAAAACCGAAGCCGAAACATTAACATAATTGGGAGAATATGCCATATGGGACATATAACGGCATTCACATTCTACGATACGTTCATTACGAGGACTTGACACTATAGGTACAATGTACACTATGAGGTCATAACAGAAGAAATTTACTAATTGACAATGCTGAAGTAATAATTCTCATGAACTTATTTTTTATAATGGAAAAAAGGACAAGAGGTTGAGTAATGATATGAAGCATTTAAAAAACGGTTTATACAAATTTCATAGAGTACATTACTCTCGAAATTTATTCTATATTCCCTAACTTTTTTTTTATCACGGTGATGGTAGGCCACATACAGTCGTTGATTTCTGTTTTGATTACCAAATTAACTTAATTGTTAAACCGGTTAAACAAAAATATTGCCAGATTTTCCTATCGATAGCAATTCAACCAGTCAAATCAAACTAACTCATTGAAATTCAACGGAACAAGTTCCTCTTTAAATCCCAATTATAGTCTCTGACCATTTTTCTGTTCCGATAGTAGTAAGGGTCAGACATTCGTGGATGTTCAATTACAGTTTCATAATCTCTATTCCGGAGAATTAATAACATGGCGTAAATATACTGTCAGTGCAAATTAGATCATTCAACTAAAATCGATGCCGGTTCTTAGGGTGAGAAAATGGAATGAAACATTGACAGCACTCATTACTTCATGATGAATTATTTCTTGGATGATTTCTGGGACATGAACAAATTTGATTAGTATTGGTTACTTTGAAGACAGGGATTATATGGAGACATTTGCATTTCACTATACGGGAATTATGAGCTGTCGAAAATATGAGGACATTCTGATTCTACTATACGGTTATTATGAGGACTCGACAATTTATATGTTTCGCATATGATGTCCTGCAGAAACATCTCGTCAATTAATCTAGTTTTCAAAGTAATCATCATTGATGGTATACTGTTACTGACCACATTATGGAGGACTTGGACACATGTATGGATTACTAGCAGCAAATCATGTTCCCTCTATATGATAGAACGATTCCTTATATTAATTCCAATTACGAAATTTTCCTTCAGTTAATCTTTATTGATCTATTCGTTGAAAAGCAATTATCACTTTAAGTCAACCGTTAAATAAAGATATAAATAAAAATTAAAAAATCAGCTCATGCAGATTTGATGGAAGAGATTTCTCTGATAGTTTAATTTGGATTTTCTATACATACTCTCGTACATGTTCTGTTTCAATTCCAATGTTTAATAAATCTTTATTTCGCTCAAACAAGAATATGGCCAAATAATGCTTTCAGAAACACTTGAACGATTCAACGGAATGAGATACCGAATTTTGGAACGCGAAAATAAGTTAGAATATTCGAGATACTTGAGAGATGGAACATAATTCAAATCAGTCACTTCGCATGACATAACAGTATAGTTAATTTTTATTCATGATTATCCGTCGAATCACTTCTGAGAACACCAACATATTTTATGAATTGGATGGTTTGAAGACATATGAAATGTATGAGGACATTCGCATTCTACTGTACGTACATTATGAGGACGTATGGCATGTATGGGGACATTCAGATTGTACAATACAGCCACTATGACGACTCAATACTATATGTACAATGTATACTATGACATCTAGCCAGAAGAATCTTACTAATTGATCGGGTTAAAATGAGAATTTTCATTAACATAATTTTTGTCATAAACAAAGGGTCAAATAATGATATGAATTGAGGGTTACATATCAGCTCATATGGATTTGATGAAATGATTTGTTTTCGAAATCTCAATTATATTCCCTAACTATTTTCGATCACCATAATGATAGGGTACAAGTACTCGTCGATTTGCATTTTAACTTCAAAGGTTTGATAATTTTCCAAGAACGTCAAACCAGAACATGACTGAGTTGCCTAGCGTTAAGAATTGAACTATTTAGTAGAATTAAGGATATGGGATATGTGGAGATACACAGATTCTACGATGCGATCACTAGGAGGACTAAACCCTATTGGTATAATGTGCACTATGAGGTCTGGCTGGAAGAACCGTGATGAACTCTCATCAACATTTTTTTTTCATGTGAGAAAATGACTAGCGGTGAAATAATTATATGAATCATTGTCCAAAAATTAGCTCCTGCAGATTTGATGGAATAGATTTCTTAGAAAATTGAAGATCTATTTTCTCATTTTTTCATTTGATTTTGAGGGATTAGTACCAATGACTTTGCCTCGTATGACAATTTAAAGTATTTCTATCGATAATTGTCGTCGAATCGCCCTTGAGAAAATCAAATTTTTTTGTCTATTGGATGTTTTGAAGACATATGTAATATATACGGACATTTACATTCTACTATACGTACATTATGAGGACATACGAAATATATAAGGACATCTAGTTTCTACGATAAGATGATTATGAGGACTCACGGAGGGATCATATGATCAAATTATATGTACTGTAAACTATGAGGTCCTGCAGAATAATCTCATTATTTAATCTAGTTTCAACAGTAATCATCATTGATGCTATACTATAAATGTCCATAATGTGGTCATTAACAGTATATGACTTGGACACCTGTATAGATTACTAGCAGTAAATCGTGTTCTCTCCTATTGAAAGCACAATTCCTCCTATTGATTATATTGAAAGATTGCTTGGAAATTAATCTTTATTGACTTATTCAGGGTAAAGTAATTGTGATTTGAAGTGACTATTTAGTTGTTCAGATGCGAGGAATCTCTTCGACTGCACTGTATTTTAAGAGGAATGTTACCGGAGAATATTCAACCATGAGAATGTAACGTAATGCCGTGTGAGGTGATCATTATTTATTAGAAATTCCGCATTGACTGCTGCTGATAATGTTCTGAATCGCTCTTAATTGATAGGACCCTAATTGATAAAATACTGCCAGAGAGCATATAATATATTCATCTCCAAATTTGAGTCCTCAATATCAATACTGTCCTCGAAGAGGCCAATCTATAAATGTCCCCAAACAATAAAGTATACAAAAATTTTTGTTATAGCTGTCCCCATATGTGTTATCAATTAAACAAATTAGGATGACTACATATGTGCCATTATATATTCTGTCTCATACCATACCATTCTGAAACAAAATCGGAAAAAGCAGTGAAAAAACGTATAGTTAAGGGGTTTTTTGATTTTGTTTAGCATATAATGGGGTTTTGAATGATTTTGAGAGGGTTTTGACTTAGGTCGCTCTAGTGTCCTCAAACTCGCCATTAGATAAATATATATATATAAAAAAATAATATACAATAATAATAAAAACATTTATAAAACATTTATATATATATACAGGGTGTATCTTAATGACTTACTTTCTTTTTACCCACTAATGTAAAAAAATTCGTAGAATACGGGAAAAATATTTAAAAAAAATTTATTTAACGGATTTTTTGATATTTTATATTAAAGTCTAACCAATAAACGTTGCGTTCTTGACTGCATTGCAAATGCCGTGAAATGAGTTGACGGTGTGCTAGGGAATTTTTTTTGTGAGAACTGTAATCATAGGTTATAAACGAATGTAAGATGGAAAATGTAATGATTTCATTTTCATATTGTGAAACCTTAAACCTATGTAAAAAAATGTGAGTTATCACATTACTCAGCCGACATGTGTTCATGATATCAACCAATAAAGTCTGCGATGTGGAAGGAAATCTACCATACTCTGGGATCCCCTGAAGCTATTTGTATTACCAATTTGTAGCACATTCATCTACACTTAAAAAAAAAAAACCTGTGAGAAAAATCAAAGTTTTCATATTACTCTGTCAGGTTAGCTGTTTGGTCTGCCTATTTGTTCTTCTGGCTGTTTGACTGTGTGTCCGTCTGTGCATTTATATGTCTATCTGTGCATCTGCGCGTCGGTGTATTTGCCTGTCTCTGGTTCAGTCTGTCTGTCTATCTGTACGTCTGTCTTTCTTCGCGGGTGTCTATTTGTACATCTGTCTGTCTATCTATCTGCACGCCTGTCTGTCCATATGTGCGTTTGTCTGTCTGTGCATCTGGCTGTGTGCCTGTTCGTCTGTCTGGCTCTGGATACAGAGCTACTGGGGGAGCTACTGCGACAGTAACAATGGGTTTATAGGGATGAGTTCAAGCCGTTGTAATCCTTGACTGGTCAAATCACCGATCTCCTAGTAAATCCTCTAATTTTTTTCTTTTTTCCTTAGGTACTGGAAAAGATATTCTAAAACTTTCATCTAAATATCCTGACAATTGGTTAAGAAATATCATAGCGACAATGAAACGGACGTGGGATGTATGGATTACTTCAATCGATGTTTCCCCTTATTACATAGGAATGACACAAGCAAAATTAATGAAGTCAATGTCATATTGAGCCTCTCAATATTATCAGGTGCTACTCTGAGGAAAAAAAATTGGGGGCGTTACTGCGACAGTAGCGATGCGCGTATAGAGGATTTTGTCCAGAATGATGTCAAAAACGCCAATAATATCCTCGATAACAATGTTAACTCCTTATCGCAACTATTGAGGCAATTTGAAGTTCAGTTTCAGTTTGATCGGTCCATTAGTTCCTGGCATATCGCTATTTATTAAACAATGTTTTTACCTTAATATCTCGAGAACTAATCAACCGATTTGATTTTTTCTTTAATTCTCGTCAAGCTGATATTAGTTAATTTTTATCAAAAGATTTATCCATTATAGCGGGCGAATAGTGAAGTTTCCCTCCCGCTTCAAGGGAGAGAAATCTCATCCTCCGCCTATGCAATGATGAACATAAATATGTAATAATGCAATTTAAAAGTCAAGTTAAAACCCTGCCTGGAATTATTTATTGTTTCATTATTTCATTATTTCAAGACAGGCAGACAGACAGACAGACACACAGATAGACAGACACACAGACAGACACGTAGACAGATACGCAGACAGACAGACCCACACACAGACACACACACACTTACACACCCACAGACACACACGCACACACAGACACACAGATAGATACACAGCCACACAGACACACAGACAGACACACCCACAGAGCAGTGCACGATAGAACAAATTCCACAGATCACAGTAGAACAGCTGATGGAAGCTTGCGGTAGAGTGGGGAATACAAAAGCTCCTGGCCTGGATGGAATCCCGAACATCGCACTGAAGACGGCCATAAAAACTGTGCCTGCACTGTTTTTGGAAGTCTACAATACGTGCCTTGAAGAGGGTACTTTCCCTTCGAAGTGGAAGCACCAGAGACTAGTACTTCTCCCTAAAGGGAAGAAGCCGCCGGACGAACCATCATCCTACCGTCCGCTCTGCATGTTGGACACAACTGGCAAAATCCTCGAGCGTATCGTTCACAGGAGGATCGAAGCAGCAGTTGAACCGCTACTTGCCAACAACCAATATGGCTTCCGGAAAGGTCGCTCTACCTTGGACGCGATTGACCTTGTCGTCAATACAGCCAAAGTGGCGATCGCAGGGACCAGATGGAAGGGAGGTTCGAAGAAGTACTGCCTGGTGGCAACACTAGACATCAAGAACGCCTTCAACTCCGCCAAGTGGGATTGTATCATGAAAGCTCTCGTAGAAATGAACGTACCAGGATACCTACGCAGAATGGTAGCAAGCTACTTCACTGATAGGATTCTCAAATACGATACAGAGACTGGTCCTAAAGAGTACAGAGTCACTGGAGGGGTACCTCAGGGCTCGGTTCTGGGCCCTCTTTTGTGGAACATCATGTACGATGGGCTGCTGAAACTAGTATTGCCAGGGGAAGTCAAGCTCGTGGCATATGCAGATGACGTGGCCGTAGTGATCGTCGCGAAGCATCTCGAGGAGATAAACTTTGCTTTCGACACCACCTTCGAGAAGATCAGCCAGTGGATGGATACAGTTGGCCTGAAATTGGCAGAACACAAGACTGAGGCAGTGCTCATTACAAGTAGGAAGCAGGTGGAGACCATCACCCTACAAGTTGGAGCTCATGAAATCACATCCCAGCCATTTCTTCGGTATCTGGGAGTGATGATTGATACCCGACTTAACTTCAAGCAGCAGGCAGAGCACGTGGGTGCCAAAGCGTCGATGGTCAGAGCGACATTATCACGGCTGATGCCCAATATAGGAGGTCCGAAGCAAAGGAGAAGAACATTACTGTCGTCAGTAGTCACATCTGTGCTCACATATGGAATGCCCATCTGGGCTGATACGCTCAAAACCCAGGAATCACGGAGAAAAATCGCGCCAGTCTATCGGCTGAGTGCCTTGCGAGTCTTCAGCGCTTATCGCACAGTGTCTGAGGATGCAGTGTGTGTCATTGCCGGGATGCTGCCCATTGAAGTACTAGCCGAAGAACGGAGAACACTTTACCGGCGAAAAGGATCCACTACATTGAGCTCGGAAGAACTCAGAACAGAAGAGCGTCGAAACAGCATACGCCGATGGCAGCTGCTGTGGGATACCGCTACAAAAGGAAGATGGACACACCGTCTTATCCCACAGGTGGATGTGTGGCTGACCCGTGAACATGGCGAAGTCAACTATTACCTGACCCAGATGTTGTCTGGACACGGGTGCTTCCGTGAATATCTTCATCGGTTTAAACATGAGGATTCTCCAGATTGCCCGTCCTGCCCCGGAGTCAGTGAAGATGCGGAACATGTGTTCTTCATGTGTCCTCGTTTTAACACACAACGCAGTAGTTGGGAAAATGTCCTTGAAGAGAAGATTCGGTCAGAGACCTTGATTAAAGCTATGCTCTCGTCAAAGGCAGCCTGGGACGCAACGAGCAACTTCGCAGCAGAAGTTATGAAGGAGCTCAGAATTGAGGAACGTAAGCGTAAAGCTGCAGAATAGAGGGAAAACCTATTGGAACCTCCTACCCACACACACCATCTTGGTAGGGAGACGTACATTAGGCGAATAATGAGGAAGAGCAATCAGCTGAGACCTCCCTCGTGAAGTCATACTTAACGGTCGTACCGTGAGGGGATCAAAGGTTAGTGAAGATGTCTGAATGGAGTTTAGTGGGTATTGACAATCTGTCCGAGTCCCACACTCACCTGACGGAGGGAACCATCATCCCCCTCCCTTAGGTGGTCGTGCCTAAATGCATTCTCCCAACAGACGAAAAAAAAAAAAAAAAAAAAAAACACAGACAGACACATACACACAGGCAGACACACCCACGGATCCTTTCGGCGAGGAACGCCTTTACCCTCCGAGAGTTTTCGCAGGTTGGAAGGTCCTGCAACGTGGCGCGTCGCCAGGTGGTGGACGGGGGAATGCTCGATATTCTGAACTGCCGTTCAGAATATAGGGTACCGACTAAATAAAATACGTCGGCGCGAACCAACACCTTCCGAGAAACCC
>NW_021680618.1:110587-135208 GCF_001412515.2 Diachasma alloeum | reverse complement strand
CGTCTCAAATGAAGAAGCGAGACGTAAACAAGAATGGGATCGCCACGAGAAGCTCATCGCAGATCTTTTGTCCCAGTTGATGGACAAAAATAGGCGAACAATAAATGAGAATATTCGCCAGATGGCTAGGAGCGTTCAGGCTTCTACTAGGCGACTTAGGTCGTTGCATGAACGTCTGCCAGAACAAGTGCCGCCGAAGAAAGTGAAATCCGACAAACCAGCATTGAAAAATGCTGAGATCAGGGAACGGACGATGAAAGATGCAGGGTCGCAAGGAGGGTCACAGGACCAGAACCGTAAAGACACTGGAGGAAATAAGAAGAGAAATGGGGAATCACCTGGAACGTATTCCGATTCGCTCAAAAGGTCCAAGAAAGATAAGACCCCAAGTCCACCCGAGCGGCTCACGTCACCGCGCCAGGAGGAGGGGACAAAAAGGAATGAACCTAGCATGAAGGATCGCGCTAGAGGCGAGCGAACCAAGGGCGAGACCAATCAAGGCAGGTTCAACAAGGATGAAGCCAGTGAAAACCAGGGCTGGCAGAAGTGGAAGCGACGAAGGGAGAAAGGTGACTCGGCTCCTAAGACGCTACGGGGAAACCCGAACACGAAGCAGACTTAGAAAAAGTTGGCGGCTAGGCCAAAAGCGCTGATCATTCGACACAAGGAGAAGGAGAACTACTTGGACCTCCTTAAGCAAGTGAAGAAAGACAGTGCTTGTGATAAGGCTAGTGATTGCGTCGAGAGAATCAGACGTACGACCACTGGAGATATGCTGATTATTCTGAGCAAGAAGAAGGCGGATGAAGCCTCCCAGCTACGATCAGCGATTGTCGCACTCCTAGGAAGTGAAGCCGAAGTGCTAAGTAAGGAGCCTATGGAAGATCTCGAGATCAAAGACCTCGATGAGGAGACTTCGAAGGAGGACGTTCTCGTTGCTCTTCGGAAACAAGTGGGTGAGGAGCATGAGTTAGGTCTCGAGGCCATAAAATCCATACGTAAAGCATATGGAGGGACGCAAACTGCCTCGGTGACACTCACGGCCGCTGCTGTCATGAAAATCCTGGGGGGGATGCGCACGGGAAGAAGATTAAGATTGGCTGGGTGAACTGCCGCATACGTAGAGTTCAGAGGCCGATCAAGTGCTTTAAGTGCTGGCACTACGGACATCTCGCTAGCAAGTGCACCAGTGGAGTGGATCGGTCAAAACTTTGTGCAAAGTGTGGAGAAGATGGCCACAGAGCAAAGGAGTGTCAGAAGGATCCTTGCTATGCCCTCTGCACTGAAAATGTCAAAACGAAGAATTGTGCTCATGTCACTGGTAGCAGTAGATGCCCAGCGTAANGAATTGTGCTCATGTCGCTGGTAGCAGTAGATGCCCAGCGTACAACGAGGCACTCCAGAAGCTCACCAATAAAAGGCGATCATAAGAGGAGAAACTGCAAGGTATTACAGCTCAACCTCAACCACTGTGAGGACGCACACGATTTGCTCATGCAAACGGTGCGCGAGCTGAAGGCGGACCTTGTCATGATTTCGGAGCCATATCGACATCTTGGCCATCAGTCCTGGATTACTGACGCCAGTGGGAAGGCAGTAATCTGGGCTTGTGAGAATCAGCCGTTCCAAGACACCGTAAGCAGAAATGGTTTCGTGAAGGCGAAGATCGGTGGAATATATTACTACAGCTGTTATGCCCCATCTAGTCTCAAAATTGATGAGTTCACAGACTTCCTCGATCGGCTGACTGTGGATGCCAAGCAACACTTTCCCGTGGTGTTAGCTGGAGACTTCAATGCTTGGGCAGTTGATTGGGGAAGTAAGCTAACAAACGCGAAGGGACAAGCTGTACTGGAAGCCATGTCCGCTCTGGACGTGATCTTGCTGAACAGAGGGGATGAACCAACCTTCAGGCGGGGGGAGTTGAGCTCAATTGTTGATCTTATCTTCGTGAGTAGTGCTCTCGCTAAGAGAAACTACTCATGGAGAGTGAGTGATATCTACACGGCGAGTGACCACCGAGCAATACTCTGGGAGATATGTTCTGACCAGAAAGTCACATCAACAGCAAAGAAAACCAACAGCGTTGGGTGGCGAGTGAGCACATTTGATCCGGGCTCATTTTTGGTGGCATTAGATGACCATCCCGTTGCTGGTGCAAATGCGACTGCGAAGGCACAGGACATTATGAGGAAGGCGACTAAAGCTCGCGATGCCACTATGACGAGGAAACGAACCACGAATCGACATCCACCGGTGTACTGGTGGAATGAGACCATCGCTGTGTTGCGGAAGGAGTGTAATGCAGCAAGGAGGTCATCTCAGCGTGGTAGGAAAAGTCCTAACTTCCAGGAGTTAGAGATGAAGTACAAGAAGGCACGGCGGAAGCTCAGCAAATCCATCAAGTACAGCAAGAGACAATGCTGGAGCGAGCTCCTTAGCGAGGTAGAGAACGATCCATGGGGGAGGCCCTACAAGGTGGTGATGACACGACTCAAAAGTCAATCAATGCCACTACCATCGTGCCCGGTGCTCCTGAACAGAATTGTGGAGACGCTGTTTCCGAGTCAACCGGAATTTCACAGCAATACTGAGCAATGGGAAGGAGAAATTGTGCCGAAGATCACCAGAGAAGAGCTGATGGAGGCCTGCAGAAGAGTGGGAAACTCCAAAGCTCCAGGGCTGGATGGAATTCCAAACGTCGCGTTGAAACTGGCCATCCACACGATACCAGAGCAGTTCCTGGATGTTTACAATGAGTGCCTCAGAGAAGGCATCTTCCCTGCCGCCTGGAAGCAGCAGAGGTTGGTACTGCTCCCAAAGGGGAATAAACCACCGGACGAAACTTCATCCTACCGTCCTCTCTGTATGCTCGATACTGCGGGTAAGATTCTCGAGCGTATCATTCACCAGAGGATAGAAGCTGCAGTGGAAACCATGCTTGCCAAAAATCAGTACGGTTTCCGGAAAAGCCGATCCACACTCGATGCCATCAACCTGATCGTCGAAAGCGCGAGGGAAGCGATTGCAGGGGAACGATGGCTAAATGGCACCAAGGAGTACTGTTCAGTAGTGACACTGGATATCAAGAATGCCTTCAACTCAGCCAGGTGGGACTGCATAATGGAGGCTCTTGACAAATTGGAAGTACCAGGATACCTGCAGAGAATGGTCAACAGCTATTTCAGTGGAAGGGTCCTTAAGTACGACACCCAGGCCGACCCCAGGAAGTACAAGATGACAAAAGGAGTACCCCAAAGGTCAGTACTGGGTCCTCTCTTGTGGAACACCATGTACGATGGGCTGTTAAAGTTGAATATGCCCTGGCGGACCAAGTTGGTGGCATTTGCGGATGACGTGGCGGTGGTCATTGTTAGGAAGCACCTGGAGGACATGAAGCGCATTTTCAGCACAACGTTCGAGACGATCTGCGGCTGGATGGATTCTGTTGGACTGAACTTAGCGGAACAGAAGACAGAAGCCGTATTGATCACCAGCAGGAAGAAGATCGAGACGATCACGCTGCGAGTCGGGTCTTGTGAAATCACCTCCCAGCCATTCATTCGATACCTGGGGGTGATGACCGATGCACGACTGAACTTCAAGCAGCAAGCGGAGCACGTGAAGACCAAGGCATCGGGCGTCAGATCCACCTTATCACGCCTCATACCTAACATCGGGGGACCTAAGCAAAGAAGACGAGCACTGTTGTCCTCAGTGACTACTTCAGTGCTCACATATGCTATTCCCATTTGGGGGGACGTTCTACGACTGCAAGAAGCACGACCCAAAATCGCACCAGTCTATCGACTTAGTGCCCTTAGAGTTGCAATCGCTTTTTGGACAGTTTCTGAAGACGCGGTGTGTGTCATCGCAGGATTGTTGCCCATTCAGGTTTTGGCTGAGGAGCGAGGATCGCTGTATAAGCGGAAACGAGCGCTCGCATCGGAAATGATAAGCACCGAAGAACTGGCGTCTGAGGAGAGGCGAAACAGCTTAAACCGATGGCAGGAGAAGTGGACAAATTCGACCAAGCGAAGATAGACCTATCGTCTAATTCCACACGTAGCTGCGTGGGTAAGTAGAACTCATGGCGAAGTCAACTACTATCTGTGTCAAATGCTTTCAGGGCACGGGTGCTTCAGAGAGTATCTACATAAATTCAAACATGAAGATTCTTCGGAGTGTCCCACCTGCACAGGAGTGAACGAGAACGCGGAGCATGTATTTTTCAGCTGCCGCCAATTTAGTGACATGCGAAATACTTGGGAGTCAGAGCTCAGAACGAGAGTTTCACCCGAGGATCTAGTGGAAGCAATACTGTCATCACAGGCAGCCTGGGACGCAACGAGCAACTTCGCGGCAGAAGTCATGAAGGAGCTCAGGAACAAGGAACGAAAGCGCAAGGTGGCAGTATAGGTGAGAAATTTTTTTGTAACCTCCTAATCACACAAATCTTTGCAGGTAAGGGGGACGTACATAAGATGAAGGCGGAAGAGCGAACAGCTGAGACCTCCCTCACGAAGTAATACCTAACGGTGGTGCCGTGAGGGGAAGAAAGGTTAGTGGAAATTTGTCTGATTGGAGTTTAGTGGGTATTGGCAGTCACTGTCGGAGTCCCATACTTACTTGACGGAGGGAAACACCTATTCCCTCCCTCAGGTGGTCGTGCGTAAATGCATTCTCCCAACAGACGGAAAAAAAACAGGCAGACACACAGGCAGACAGACAGACACAGACACAGACACAGACACAGACACAGACACAGACACAGACAGACAGACACAGCCAGACAGACATACAGCCAGACAGAGACACAGCCAGACAGACATACAGCCAGACAGACATACAGCCAGACAGACATACAGCCAGACAGACATACAGCCAGACAGACATACAGACATGCAGACAGACAGACACACAGACAGCCACTCAAACAAACAGACAGGCACACAGACGCAGAAGCAGATAGATGTACAGACAGCCAGACCTGATCGCGGATTCTTTCTCTATCACTCTTTTTTGCTCAGAGTAGCCATCGATGACATTCAGAGGAACATGATGAAGTCGATTCCACTGATTTTTATTGTGTCGTTCCTGTGTAATCAGGCGAAATATTAAATTTTCACTGTCGTTTGGGACACTTTTCATTTTTTGAAGCAAATTTAAATTCCGCGAATTTTCGCCGATGTGGTGTAATCAGAGCGTTACTTTCGGGAGGTCACCGCAACCACGCGCAACATGTAATAAATGTCCAGTAATTTTTTTTATGTTCTGGGGAGTGCATTGAAAGTTTAAGCCGGAGGAGTCTGCGAGGGGCTCGTTTTGAATGACACTTTTCATTTTTTGAAGTAAATTCAAATTTTGCAAATTTTCGCCAATGCGGTGTAATCAGAGCGTTATTTTTGGGAGGTCACCGCGGCCACGCGCAACCTGGAATCATTGTCCAGTAATTTTTTTTTATGGTCTGGGGAGTGCATTGAAAGTTTTAGCCAAAGGAAGTTCAATCCATTTGGTAATGCGTTTCAATCTTAAATCTCGCCCTACAAGCACGTTCCAAGCAAATTCCTCAAGACCTTATTCCTTCGATCACCAGTCGTGGGTGCCGACATCAATTTTTTGTTGGGACTGGAAGGTACATGTAAATAATGTCGGGAAGTGATAAAAATGAAAATTCAACTGGTAGTTGTTATAACATCCGATTAGTAGTTCCTGTTATAACCTGTTATCCGTGTGACTGATGTGGACGCAATTTTATGCCAACCGTCACCAGGAAGACTTCCATTGGTTGACATCATGTACACACGTTAGCTATATAACGTGACAAGTTACAACATTTTTGTGAATAGGTTGGAGTCTAAAAATCAAAGCACATTTCCCATCTCACATTTGTTCATGATTAATGTTACCAAAAAAAATGCCTAGCGTACCGTTAACCCACTTCATGACATTTGTTTCTAGATATCCCTCCGCCAAGAATTCGACGTTTATGGGTTAGTCTTTAATTTAAAATACCAAGAAATCCGTTAAATAAATTTTTTTTTTTAATTTTTCCCGTATTCTACGAATTTTTTTTCATTAGTGGGTAAAAGGAAAGTGAGTCATTAAGATACACCCTGTATATCTTAATAATACTGTAATAATAATAATCCCTGTATATCTTAATAATTTGTAATAATGTTTTTAGGCAAGACCCTAGTGAGATTCTGAGTGAGCCGAACGCGGAGGCTCAAGCGAAGAGGTCGAAAGGATCTCTCCGGAGTAGATTGTGGTGTTGGCTTGAAATATGGCCAGGGGCACATGGGCGTAGCCCAGCNGAGATTCTGATTGAGTCGAACGCGGACGCTCAAGCGAAGAGGTCGAAAGGATCTCTCCGGAGTAGTTTGTGGTGTTGGCTTGAAATATGGCCAGGGGCAGATGGGCGTAGGCCAGTGCGGCCACGTGCATAACTGATGGTAGCGAGCGTAGAGGAATGCTCCTGCATTCCCCGCAAAGGGAAAAAAGAGTTATTTCGGGACTCGAAGTGAGCACTTTGTTGTTTCCGGCGTTATCTAATCTCGGCGAAACGATTCGGAAGCCTATGGGCCCGTAGGCCTGGAGTAGAGCAGTCCTCACTTCGAGTCCCGAAATAACTCTTTTTTCCCTCTGCGGGGAATGCAGGAGCATTCCTCTACGCTCGCTACCATCAGTTATGCACGTGGCCGCACTGGCCTACGCCCATCTGCCCCTGGCCATATTTCAAGCCAACACCACAAACTACTCCGGAGAGATCCTTTCGACCTCTTCGCTTGAGCGTCCGCGTTCGACTCAATCAGAATCTCACTAGGGTCTTGCCTCCTAGTCAGAATATCTCGGCAACGATAAATCATTCCGTTACCCTATCCCCATCAATCAACCCAACGGGATCACGGAGCTACCAGTTCTTTCACCTGGCTTCGTTAGTCCCTAGTCTACCCCAACATAGCCTTTAGAGTCGCCCAGTTGGGATCCCTGTACGCCGGGCCACTTTCCCCTAAACACAGCAGGATTTTCTATTTAGATTTTCTACTTAGTTGAATGTTATCATCATCAGCATTCTTATTATCCCTTTTTTCTGTACAACCGATGGTCTTTTTTTACGGTTCTATCTCTTTCTCAACTCTTCGATAAAATGTTAACAGAAAATTTTTATTCATATATACTTGAATGAATTCGAAACATCACATTTGAAGAAACCATGAGAAAGTTCATTTTCTGGGAAATTCATGGAAAATCCGAAATTTTGAACTGTAACGTGATTTTCTCATTACAGATTGAAATTTCCTTAAAAAGATATGTGAACTCGTAAATTATTGAAAAGAGAGACAGATAGTGACATCTAGAGACGGCTGAAGAAATCCGGGACTAGATGAGATGAACCACAGACCAATGAAAGACCGAAGGCATAGCGGTTATGGGTGAAACCGCAACACCTGGAGGTTCGGAGGACGTTACTAGACTTTCGCTATTTTAGAATTCACCCAGGTTGTGCTAGGGGAAAAGGGGCTGACGTACAGGCTGTCCAACTGGGCGATTCTAAAGTCTATGTCAGAGTCTAGGGACAAACGGCCAGGTGAGAGGACTGGTGCCCCTGGGATCCCGTCGGATTAATTGGTGGGGATAGGGTAACGGAATGACCTATCGTCGCTGAGATATCCAGACTAGGGGGAGAAAGCCCTCGTAAGATTCTGAGTTAGTCGAACCCGGACGCTCAAGCGGGGAAGTCGAAAGGATTTCTCCGGAGTATATTGGGGTGTTGGCTTGAGATATGGCCAGAGACTGGTGGGCGAATAGCTCAGCGCTGCCAGATGCATAACTGATGTTAGCGAATGTAGGGGGATGCTCCTCCATTCCCCGCAAGGAAAAAAGAGTTATTTCGGAACTGTTAGTGACAACTTTGTTGTTTCCGGCGTTATCTAGTCTCGGCGGAACGATTTAAGGCGTATGGGCCCGTGAGCCTGGAGTAGAGTAATCCTCCTGTCGGCGCGAACATAGGCCGACAGTTTAGTACTACCCGGCAGGGTTGCCAGATGTGCTATTGATATGGGCTATTTGCGATGCATTATGGCGGGTGAATTTTTGCTCCGGACTATAATCCGCCAAGTAGGCTATATGCTGGCGGCATGATTTTTTTTAAATATAATATACTGCAGGACTAGCGAAAGAGTTCCACTCGGAATTGTAGGTCACGAGGGTCAGAAGGCAATGGTTAAATTTCACGACAGTCAAACAACAAAAAAGTCACACGGGGATAGTCAAATTTCACGATAGTCAACCATCACGAGGGTCACAAAGGGATGGTCAAATTTCATGATAGTCAAACTTCACGAGGGTTACCAAATGGCTTACCAAAAGGGCATCGCCAAATTTTCAATTTTCCAGGATCGCAAATGATACTGTGGAAAATTCAATTAAGCTTGACAATTAACTACAATTGTTCTTTTCAGCACATAATAATATTGACACGGTTGATCCTTGTACTACAATTGACGTTCGTGGAATTAAACCCCTTGATACGCGTGGCCCTCGGTAAGGATGTACTACACCCTTTCTGCCAAAATTCACGTTTTTTTCATTTTTCTGGCAAATTATGGATCGGATGGACGCGAAATAATATACTGTTCCAGCTTTTTATCATTATTGACTGACTTACGAAGTTTCATGTTAGTTTAATCTTTTTCCTGCATTTTTTCTAAAGTTTTGTGAATTTCCGGAAAGTTTTAGAAAAAACGCAGGAAAATGATTGCACGATCATGAAATTGAGTGAGTCATTAAGTAATGATAAAACGCAAAAACGGTATATTTTTTCTCGTAAATCCGATCAACAATTTTCCAGAAAAATTCAAAAAACCTGAATTTTGACGAAAACGGTGTAATACATCCTTAAATTGAACCCTCGTAACTATCTACACCTGAGACATTTGATCCTCATGGAATTGAACTCTTCATACGCTAAACCCTAGTTGATCTGAACCCTCGTGACCCTCGTGAAATTGAACTCTTGAGACGCTTGACTCTCGTTAAATTGAATCCGTGTAACTCTCGTCAAATTGAACCCTTCAGATTCTTGATCCTAGTGACCCTCGTGAAATTCAATCCTTTGGACGCTCGACCCTCGTTAAATTGAACCCTCTTGGCCCTCGTTACATTGTACCCTTCAGACGCTTGACCCTCGTGACCCTCGTGAAATTGAATCCTTTAAACGCTTGAGCCTCGTTAAATTGAACCCTGAAAACTATTGCTAGCAATGTTTATATAGTTTGTATGAAAGATTGAAGAATAAAGAGTTTAATATGCTATAATTCTTTTTATTTGTATTATACTGGATTTTTCACATATAATAATTTTTTCAAATTTTCCTGTTTGAAGTGGGCGGGAATTGGCGGGGAAAATTTTAGAGGGGGCTATTTTTAGGCTATACCGGCGTCACGTATTGGCTGTTCAGCTCCCCAAGTATCTGGCAACCCTGCTACCCAGAGGCAGTGACGCGCGATGACCGAAGTGGTAACTGGTGGTTGAGAGTGTGGGTGGTCGTCGCGTGGTTAACTTAGTTCCACCCTGGTCAGATCAGCCTCTCAACGTCCCAGGCTCTGAGGAGTCCCTGCAGATTCGCAAATAGCTCTGAAACTCTACCGAGTCGAAATACTCCAAAGGAGAAAGCATGCTGGGGGAGTCGAAAGATTTTCCAGGACGAGTGTGAATTCGTTTCACTAAGATAATTAGGCCGCAAGGCTTAATTCCCAGCCTGAGATAGGGGCTGGTGACGGTATGCAGAAAATACTCCTGGTGGACCTCGCCCACTCTACCGTGTCACGCTGACGTTAGCTGGGCAACCTGTTGTCCAGCCTCAAATGTCCTTTGAGTGGACGAGTTCACCTCAGAGGCAGGTTTATGTTGAACCAGCCGTAAAGGTTCGGCTAGCCCCCAACATACAAGCGATAGAGACGGCTAAAAATTAGTTTGGATTTTTCCTGGGTGAACAACCCGGGAAACTATCCTTACACAACAATCATCATTTGAAAATGAACAATAATCGTGAGAAATATTCAACAACGTTCTCAAAAGATATTCTCCAAAACAGGAGAGATAATCTGACTATTCAAAAAGAGTCTCACTGAAAATCCACATACTCGGAAAATTACCCAAAATTCCAACTCAAGAGTTCTAATGACCCGTATCGCCAAATCGAATAGGTAAGGTGAAGGCTTGCGTCTAATTGAAATATATGTGAACCTTGACATTAAACTCAAAATATTAAGACCCGAAATACTTCTCAAAACTAATATAAATCGTCTGATCACGTACGAAATAGTAAAAGTATATTTTCCTGAAAACTCTTTACCTCCCGCACGCACGCAGTACAATGCACACCGTTACCCATTTGTTGTCCAGTGTGCTCGTACTTGCTCTAACTTACTTATTGGATTTCGGGGAGAAGATATTATTCAGTAGAGAGGAAGATTATCGACTAACTAAGAGGTATATATTCACGAAACTTGATATAAAATGGTTTCAGAAGAAAAACAAGCAGGGGTTCGAGCCTATCCGGTAAAAGGCACGCGACCATTACTTTTTGTCTTATTAATCGTTTTCTTTCTTCTATTTCTACCAATTCCATTGGTAGTAAGCTTCCGAATGGATCCGTATCAATTTTCTATTCCTAAGACAGGCATTCATAGACAACGAAATTCATTCCGTTTTTACGAAACCATCACACCTTTGCCTTTAATTACACTGTGTAATCTGTCATAGGTATTGGTTTATTGTAGTATTTCACTCACCCCTATCATAATTTTCGAACTGCATTGATGAATAACTCATTATTTGAAAGTCGTAAACCGTCGAAATAAAATTCTATCTAAAATGAATTTATATAAAAAATTGAATATCTCCAAAACCACTGGATCGATTGCCCCCATACAAAATAACAACCTTTAGTATCGTAAGAGCTATAACCATACCAAATTTCAACTTACTATCCGCATTTTTTCTCAAGTTATTGGGTCTTCAAATCTAAAAAATCAAGATATCTACAATGTCACAGAGAAAGAACTGTCCTATGATTCAAAATGCAAGCCATCATCCAATTTTTGAAATAATTTAACCATATTATCTAACCCCTAGTCAATGGGATAGGCATCTATACTCGGTAGGGTGTTCAGGAGAAGATATTTAACCTTTTGATAAAACGGATTTATACAAAAAATTAATATCTTTCAAACCACTGGGCCGATTGCGTCCATTTAAAATAAGGACCCTTAATATTATGAGAGATATAATCATACCAAATTTCAACTTGCTATCTTCTTTTTGCCTCAAGTTATTATGTACAAGAGAATGAAAAACAAGACGAATATTTAAAAAAAAGTCAAATCGGTTGCGTCGTTTTAAAGTTATTGCATATGATAGATTTTCACAAAAAGTTGAATATCTCCGGAACTACTGATGCGATTGAGCCCATCTTCAATACCAACCGTTGTTATCATGAGAGAAAGATTCTGTCCAAATTTCAAGTTGATATCTCAATTTTTGCGAGGGCTAGAGCGCGTATATGGATTTTAATGAAACAAGCAGGGATAAAATCCTATTTGATATAAGACGAATAACCTTTCCTTTTTTTCTTAGTATGTTTTTTTCTTTTTTTTTCTACCAATTTCATTGATAGTAAGCTTCCGAAGGGAAGCATATTAGAGATTAAAAGATGAGAACCAAATTCGATAGTGAGCCATCAATTTTTTATTCTCAACTCGCATTTGTAAAATCATCATTTTCTCTTACTTTTCTTATCAATAAAAGTATGTTGTTCTATTCTGATTCAATTATTTCCTTTGATTTGCTTCCATTGGCAAGAAATATGAATTCCACTCAAACCAGATCTCCACATTGTCACTGGGAAAGAATGGTCCGATGAAATCCATGCTATCATCTAATTTTTAAAAAAATGTCAATATATCACCTCACCTCTCGCTCAATGCAATGATCCATACTCTACAGGATGTTCAGAAGAAAATATTTAACCTTTTAATAAAATGGATTTATACAAAAAAATTAATATCTCCTAAACCACTGTACCGATGGCACTGATTTAAAGGGCGGACCTTTGGTATTATAAGAGAGATATACATGTCAAATTTCAACTTCATATCGTTTTTCTGTCACAAGCTATCAACCGCACAAGAATGAGAAAACAAAAAAAAAGAAAAACGAGAATATCTCCAAAAGTTTGTATGGACGGGTATATATATTCTCAATGATCTAGATAGTAGCGATCGAGACGGATATTTTCAAAAAAGAAAATTTTTAATTGGTCAAGTAGTTGACGAGATATTTGACAGAATAGATTTTCACAAAAAAATTAATATCTGGCGAACCGCTCGACCGATTGACCTCATCGAAAATACGAACCGTCTACGTTAGAAAAGCTAGCAGCATACCGAATTTCAAGTCGCTAGCTCGTTTTTTCATTGACTTATCGTGCGTACATAGTTTTTTTTTATAAAAAAGCGGATAAACGGCAATATCTCCAAACTTTGCACAAATCGGTACATATGATATGAGTGATCTAGATAGAGGCCATCGAGACGAGTAGTTCGAAAAAAAAAATTGAAATCGGTGCAGTTATTGGCGAGATATTGCGGAAAAACGAAATTTAAGCAAGTGATTATATCTCAGGGAATACTTGGCTGATCGAGCTGAAACGAAGCACCAAAGTGAGGCTCATTCATAGCTATCATGAGCCGAAAATTCAAATTTTTAGCTACAAATTTCACCGTATTTACGTTGAATTTTTTAAAATTGAATCACCAAAAATCCGAATCTGCACACACATACATGCAGACACCCCCCTAAAAACATAATTTCTTTATGTTTCATGATGTTATAGACCATTTCCAACCAAAATTAGAGAATCGAAAAATCGACCAAAAACAATGCTTCCCTTCGAAAGGAAAAACAGAAAAGCGGAAATATCTCGAAAACTTTGTAGGGATGGATATATATGTTTTGATTGATCTAGGTGAAGGTCATCAAGACGAATATTTTGAAAAAAAAGTCAAATCGGTTGCGTCGTTTAAAAGTTATTGCATGTGATAGATTTTCAGACAAAGTCGAATATCTCCGGAACTACTGATGCGATTGAGCCCATCTTCAATACCAACCGTTGTTATCATAAGAGGAAGATTCTGTCTGAATTTCAAGTTGATATCTCAATTTTTGCGAGCGCTGGAGCGCGCACATGGATTTTAATGAAAAAACAGAAAAGCGGAAATATCTCGAAACCTTTGTAGGAACGGATGTATATATTTTGATTGATCTCGGTGAAGGACATCGGGACGAATATTTTGAAAAAAAAGTCGAATCGGTCCACTAGTTTTGAAGATATACGCGAAAAACGATTCAAATACAAATCGTTTTTTCTCAAAAACTATTGGACCGATCGAGCTGAAATTGTGCACAGAGTTAGTACTCAGTAAGTCCTATAATCTGACAAAATGTCAGATTTTTTGGAAATACTTTAGTTACCTTATTACTCAAATTTCTAAAAGTTGACCACCGGGAAGGCGGCAGTGGACGTGTTCACATACAGACATGGTCGTCAAACTTCGTATTTTTCCGTTTCAGACCATTCTACATCATTTCCAAGCAAAATTGGAGAATCGAAAAACCGAACGATTGCAAAGCTTCCATTCGGAAGCAAAAACAGGATGTACTGAATCGATAGACACAAAATTTTATACATGAATGTGGGCCAATCATGCAAACTAGTAGCCAGAATCTCAGATGTTTAGTCCATGTTTAACGCGTATTGTAGAGCCCACGTTGGATTTTAATTTAAAAAACTAGAAAAACGCTGATATCTCGAAAACTTTGTATGGGAGGATATGCATATTGTGATTGATCTTGATAGAAGATACCATGTCGAATATTTTGAAAAAAAGTCAATCGGATCACTAGTTTCGGAGATATTGAGCATTACAGTTTTTCACAAAAAGTTGAATATCTCCTAAACTACTCATCAGATTCAGCTCATGCACAATCCCATCCTGTAATATCATAAAGACTACAATCTTACCAAATTTCAACTTTCTATCTTAATTTTTCGGGGCGCTATCGTGCGTACAACGATTTTTTAATAAAAATGAAAAATCCCAATTATTACCAAACTGTCGCTAGTTACATAGCAATATTATGATTTGATCCAAGAAATATTATCACAAAGAAGATTTCGGCGTCAAAAAAATTCAAATCGGTCATGTAGTTTTTGAGATATTGAGGAACAAAGATTTTTGAGAAATTGCTGTATCTCAGAAACTAGTGGGCCGATTGAGCTGAAACTGCACCAAGAAATGCTCCAAAGTAATACCAATTATATAACAAAATTTCAGATTTTTAGCTTCAACTTTAGTCCTTTATTTGTCGTGATTTATAAAATTTTTCGAACAAATCGACCCACATTTTCGGACACACATACATACACGGTCCTCAAATTTTGTATTTTCACGTTTCAGACCATTCTACATCATTTTCAAGCAAAATTAGCGAATCGAAAAATCGACCGATTACAATGCTTCCATTCGGAAGCAAAAACAAAGGAATTCCATAAATGCGGGTCGTCACCAAGAATAATAACAATAGAAATGGAATAATAATGTCTTTTAATAAGAAAAATAATGAAGAGGAGTATAATCAAGAGTAATAATAATAATAATAATGACATGAAAGGCGGCAACCTCCTCTCCACCCAATTCTACACAACTCAAAAGAATTAGAATCCAAAAATAATCCCTAAATTTCTATCCGGAGAAACCCTGAACAAGCTCTGTTGTTCATTTATTAATTCATCAATGGTAAATGTACGGTGAGCAGGTCCGTAAATACTTCCTGGGTTTACACGATGCCTCTTATCCGCGATACTAGCCACGATATATTCCTCCTTCACTCGCGCCTCCGGACAACCATCAGACACAAGAGATAAAGAATACAATACTAAGACTAAGACTACAATACTAATACAAAAAAAAAAAAAAAAAAATTCTAAGAGAATTAGAATTTAGAGAGAAAAAATTTCCGCTTCACCCAGCCGGGAATCGAACCCGGGTCTCCCAGATACGCGCCGGGCACTCTTACCGACTAAGCTACCGGGAACCACAGAAGTTCACTCTCAAATTCATCCCATACACCGCCTAACCTCCTTTAGGCATCAAAGAATTCTAAGAGAATTAGAATTTAGAGAGAAAAAATTTCCGCTTCACCCAGCCGGGAATCGAACCCGGGTCTCCCAGATACGCGCCGGGCACTCTTACCGACTAAGCTACCGGGAACCACAGAAATTCACTCTCAAATTCACCCCATACACCGCCTAACCTCCTTTAGGCATTAAAGAATTCCGCATGATAAATACTCAGAATATTCCCTATTCAATGTCAGTTAATTCATCCCAATATGATCTTTAGCGCAAACGCTCCTAACTCTTAGAATCAATTATTGTACTGCCCTCCGGTGTTCATCGATTCGACATTTGATAATAATAACGTCGCACCAATGAACAATATTTTACATGTACTCACTCACGCTTATCACTCGCCCTGGCTCTATATTCCGCCTTAACTGCGCTGCTCGCCACGTGCTTGCCCACTGGTTTTCGCCTAGAGAAACGCTCGGATAATTCGCCTCGAATTGCGCCTAGAAGTAGCCATCAGTCGCCTTCTAAACCTGCGGTTTGAGTCCGGACAAGCTTGTTCCCACCTCTGATGTCAAGCCTTGCACGAAAAGATTCTTCTTTGGGACCATACAACTGACACGAAAATAGAAGGCACTAAAGCGATGCAAAACGGTTGATGGTAGAGATGGAAGAAATGAAGAAGACGAAAATGGTAATTGCCTTCTCGATCACACGCTATCTCGATCCATTTTTCTTGGTCCTTGACATTGGCCCTGAATTCAAATTATTAGCCCATCCCGGCCTTATTCGCATATTTCGCCGGCCACGTGCTGTTCGGTGGCGCCGTCCATTCCAGCAGGTGTGTACCTCCGGAGTCAGGTGGTATCTGACGGCTTTCCGGAGTGATGGATGCCCTCGCGGATGAGTTTGACGAATTCGACATACAGATGATTGAAATGCATGTGTGCGTGTAGGCTCCGAAACGTATTGCACCCTATCAATGTATTTAGAGCCAATGGGAGATCCAAATCATTCCGTTCGGCAATGTTGTGATACGTGTGGTTGAGATCGAAGTAGTGGAGATGTGAGCTTGTGATGTTTTTGTGGGTATTATTCACGGCTTCAGGCCGTTGTTACTTGTTCTCTCAGGCCTGGTGATGGTCTTCTCCGGTGCCTGATGACTTCTCAGTGGTTCTGAAGTGAGCCAACACTCCTCGTTAACACTCTTCATTCCAACCATTCATGCAAAGTCATCCCTGACCTGTAAATTTGCGACCGGTGCAGTCCAATCGAAGGCTAAAACGAACCTCCTTCGTCAAGATCATAAAAATTAAATCAACCAAAACAGCTATCGTAATCATCTTTTAACTTCGACGTAATGGTATTAAAAAAAAACATTTTCAGCCATGCTTGAATCCATTTGAAGCATGATATACAAAGATACCCCTGGAATTCTGATTTTCAAAAAATACAAAATTTTTGCAAATTTTCAAATAAATCAAATAACGATTATAGCCATTGCCTTTATCTTCGAACTCGGTCAAAAGGACACATAAACAAATTTTTCAAGCAATCATTTCTATTTCATTGGTGTCACGATTTGATTTTAGATCACAATTTCGAGGGATTGCCCATGAATTGTAAGTTGATATATCTTTCTATCCACTTAAAAAAAATCCACTGTAACGATTTCTGAAGCCTCTATTCCGCCTATCAACTAATGTAATATTATGTCTATGTATATTTTTCCATGTACTGTAATTTATTTAATGATTGAAAAAACGAAATACAGTTCTGTACTATAAAAAAATGCATACATGTATAGTATATATATAATATAATATATAAAATGTAATATATATTATGTTATACATAATATATAATACAATATAATATATAATGGTTTTATATATTATATTATACATAATGTAATATATAGCAGATATATTATACATATATGATTTATACTTTCATTTTCTCAACTGTAAAAAAATTTATAGTTCTATAAAAAAAATAATATATAGGATAGTATATATGTATAAAGTGCATAATGCATCCCTAAAAATTAATAAGAACGTAAAAAGTAAAAGAGAAACGAAGAAGAAGATGAAGAGGATTATAACGATTCCGAATAAATTATTCAACAATTAAATTGTCATTCTCAAAAACTTTGTTGAAGCCATTCATTTTTTCTGCATTATTATTATTGAGATAAAAATTAATAGAAGTGAGAAACGGTAAGGTTTTACTATTCTGGCACCCATGGAAAATAATACGCGCGCGAAGCGCGCGCCCTGTTCTAGTATAATAAAATAGTAGGTTTTATTTAACGCGAAAATTTTTTCAGGAGTCAGAAGGGTGAGGAAGGTCAATGTGAGGCCAATACCGACCCAATGTCGACACAAGGTCAGGCCAATGTCGGCCCGAGGTCGAGCCAATGTTGGCCCGAGGTCGGGTCAAGGTCGACCTTGGTAAACTCATTGGGTTGAGTCAAAATCGAAAATTTCAAGGGACGCTGGGGGTAGCCCATATATGGGGACTCCCCCCATATGGGCCTTACGGGCAAAAAAAACATTAGCTTCTTCAGAAAAATGAAATAAATAATGGGATTATAAGAAACAAGCTCTGTACCCAAGCAGTCGCACCACAGATTTGGGGGGAGCGAGCAAAGCGAGTTGGGGGACGAAGCCCCCCCCCCGGGGTTGACGGGCGAAGCGAGCAGGGGGCGACGTCCCCTAGTATGAAATAATTTCCTTGAGTATATTTATTATACCCTGTTCTTCGGCTAAATGATAGAGAAAAACACAGAAATCGAGATTTACTTGAGAAACCTGAAGTGATTTTTTATTAGTCTTTCAATCTTTTCACTACAGGAATTCATTAAAATTACAACTTTGGAAATATATAATTCAGAAATGATGCATCGGGTTGCTCATTTCTGAAAACTTGATATCAACGAAAATTAGTCATGATTTATTCATGGTAAATGAATTCATAATCATAGAATCTTCCTCCAAGGTAACGCTGATACAGATAATTCTTAGCAACCGCCGCCACCAATAGATTGAATAAGTCTTGGTCATTCTTCAGAAATCTAACCAATTGATTTGGCAAATAAACATTGTACTCAATATTAAGAAAAATGCCCTCGTGAGTGCCTTCTGACCCTTGCCTTCATTTTCCCTCTCCGGGTCTCAATAAAGGACCCTCCGTAGTTTTCGTCTGTCTTGCAGACTACCAAATATTTCACGGCGCCAAATAAATTTCCACCAATAAGAAAATTTCTCTACCCTCTCTACAGAAGAACAATCTTCTTTAACCTCACTCTTTACTTATACAGAAGAGTAGAATTTAAGATAAATGGTAAATTAGTACCGACGAAGATTCCAAAGTGAAAAGATCACGACATAACATTCAATTACGATCTCGCTCTTAAACGAAATATCCGTTTAAATATTATCCAGTGCAATAGTTATTATTAGACTTTTGTGAACTTTGTCATAGAATTTGGGCACTCTTTTATCAACATGTTAGTTTATTAATTATACAGTGAGTTAGGTGAATAGAGGTTAATTATTGAAATCGCGACCGACTGTAATGGTTAGGTAGGTGAGGTGTTGCTCCGGCGGACATCCAAGCTATGCAGCGTTAAGCTGGATTAGTATTTGGATGGGTGATCGCTCAGGAACACCTCGCTTGTACAAAAATTGCGGGCGGTAGGTACGGTGTAGCGGCCTAGTGTCTCCATCTAGTCAGTGTAACAGATGGATATATTAGGGCACTGCACAATCGACTNTTTTCCGAAACAAAAAATTCCCAAGTAATTTTTTCCGGGAAAAAAAATTTCCCAAGTAATTTTTTCCGGAAAAAAATAATTCCGGGCAATTTTTTCCGGAATTTTTTTTCCTTAGGGAATAAGTGCGGGAACCGTTTTGCTCTCATAGCCATGTACCTTGTCGTACCAAATTCACGGCTCACCTTTCGCTCACTCCATAAAGGTGGAGGAATAGTTGAATGATTTGAATAGTTGAGAAATTAAAGTTGGGAAAGTTGGGAATAGTTATNGAATTACTTCGATAAAACCAATGAAATAGAAAAATAAAAAAATAAAAAAATAATATTGAAATCCCATTCCTTAAACTTAAACTTAACGGCTTTCGGGTTACTTGTCGTTAGCAGCCGTAACGGAGAAGTAAAATTCACGTACCAAGGAGCCTAGGCCTTACAAACCCAAAGAACGGTCAAGTTTAAAAACAAAAAAGACTATCGCGTCAATTATCCCGTACATTTTATGGTGCTTGGAGCCCGATATTTAGTGAAATACACAAACATAATCGGTCCTGTGAAATTCTTCAAGTTACTCAATTATAAACTGAAAGATAGTGATTTTTTTGTATTGCTGGAATTGCCTTTGCACTGTCGAATTTTGTTTTCAACCGTTCTTTCATATCCTCGTGTTCCTGTTTAGTGTAGAAAAACCCATCGAGATCCTTTAAATTATTGTTTGCCCACTGGAACAGACCATCTGGAGTCNGTCTCTGAATCATCATCTGCTGTTGGAGCATCGTACTCCTCTGAAGCTTCCTTGAAAATCACATCCCCATCAGGATCAATTGAATGGAAGGAATTACCCGACCTCAAAGAACTCCCTGCGATATTGCTCGTAGAAATGTCTACTAGAAATGGTGTGGTACTANACTCCAAAATCATTTTTATGCAACAAAAGATTAGCCATATTATATCGATTCTTATAGTGCTGTCTGGTGTCCGCACTTTTTTCCTTTGGAAAAAATCTTTTGGAAAAAATCTCTCGGAAAAATACTTTTATTTCAAAATTACTTGTGAAAAAATTTTTTCCGGAAAAAACTACTTGAGAAAATTTTTTTTTCGGAAAAAATTATTTGGCAAATTTTTTTTTGGAAATAACTGTCCGGTATTAATTTTTTTGGGAAAAAATAACTTTTTTAGGGAAATAATAACTTATCCAGTCACATTTGATTGTAATTCTTTCTTGTGTATTTCAAACGAATATCACTTCAATTGTGTTAATGGAAATAATTTTGAGCTCACGAAATTNAATGTTCCTGTGGTGCTCTGTCTCTGAATCATCATCTGCTGTTGGAGCATCGTACTCCTCTGAAGCTTCCTTGAAAATCACATCCCCATCAGGATCAATTGAATGGAAGGAATTACCCGACCTCAAAGAACTCCCTGCGATATTGCTCGTAGAAATGTCTACTAGAAATGGTGTGGTACTAGACGAATGATCGGCTGGAACATTTGATGACGATGAAGAGACTTCCCGATTCGATGAAGATTCAGAGGGTAGTGATCCAGGAATGTAAGGGAAAGCTCTTTTCCTACACAATCTACATAGTTTTGCATTTTCTCGCAAGAATGGAAATGTCTGTCGTAGTCTTTTTGAGATTGAACGCAGGTCTTTTCCATTGTGACCTTTCTCCCCAGGAACTCGCATTGGATTTGCACATCTTTCGGCTTGCGGCATCTTGTGGAATAGGAATTGAAGATTTAGCAGGGTGGCCTTGAGTTTATTTAGAACACATGTTATTGTAACAGTTGTAGAGGCCGAAGTTAAGAAAAGGTTAGGTTACCATTCTGCCCTAGTGATAAATGTTTCAGTAGGTAAAGTAGAAATTAGCGCGGCCTATTCAACAGGAATGAAGAACAGTTCTGATCATTCAAAAAAAGGGGAAAAAAAAATAATAACGATCGATTGAGTTTACAACTTCACTACTGACATATTTTATATCATCACTTACCTTGATTAAAGTTAATGGAAAATAAATAGAGGAGAACAGCCGTCGGGGAATTTCTGTTAACGATACTGTCATGAACCGTGTGAGATGTTCAACACTCAAGTGTGTGATGAGGACTAATCAAACGGTTATTATTGAGGCAACTCTATGGCTCGTATGGAAACTGAATTCCGAGAAATCGGTTGTTTATTCTCACCCCCACTCGTAACCTTTGATTTCATTGCGCTGCCATTTTTTGTATCCATTGTCCAACGTTTGTGCACAGAAATCCCAAGGTTATTTCCGAAAGAAATGCGGACAATGTTTGATTTCTCGGAGTTCGAAACCCGACCGGGCCCCATTGGGTTTCGAATCCGAATCATCGGATTAGAAATCGCTCGCCCTACCGACCGAGAAACAAAGAAAAGTTTGTCGTTTGTTTGCAGGGAAGTTTGAGGGAAATACCGGGTAATTTTAAAGCACGAAAGGTATTTGTCGGATTTTCACATACGGATTTTGGTCAGGAGTGTCATTTGCGCAACCTCAAAATAACATCCGAGAACAATTGAAGAGTTAGTACGAAATATCCGGAAAAGTATATCTGTGAGTATGAAATAACCGAAAAAATAGATATGTTAGTGCGAAATATCCGAAATAATAGTTCCTCCAGCCTGTCATTTGTCATCAAATGCTGCATTCTGATTGGCCCTGACTGTCCAAAATCCGTACGTGGAAAAATAATCATCATGATGAGTGAAAAATCATGTGAATTCGAACAATTAACGCTATTGCGAAAGATATTGGGCATGTCGGCCAGGTACAAGAGTGAAGTTATGGCGGTAAAACATTGAAACAATGTTAGACTTATACCATAGTTGACTTTAAACATGCCAATGTTCTATTCCGAAGTACAAAAAAATCCGGGGTAGCTGAATTGACATGGAATGTTCCATGTATGATCGGAAAATCGAATTTTTTATGGAATTTTTTTCTTTTTCTCTTCTCCATATAGCTATTCCATTTTGGAATACCCCGAAAAATTTGATTAATATAATCATCTATCGAAGAAAAAAAATTATTCGATTTTCGAATGGCCCCTGCGAAACAGAGGGATTAAAATAATGAAAAACTTAAAAAATTGCTTAGTATTCTTATTTTTCTTACGAAGCGTATGGTTCATTGTTTAATTATTAGCAAAGCAGCTGTTCTTTCTTTCCCGTGGGACGATAATTCTATCACAAAAGAAATGATAGCTACTTCACTTTTGATTCCAAAACATGAAAAAAATAATGAGTATGCGGGTTCCTTAAGATTCTCAAAACTTTGTTTTGGTGCAAGCTTTTCTTGATGCACGTGGTCCTCTTCTGTGACTACTTATCAAATGAATGAAACTTCTCCTCCATGAGATGCTGACCCAGGAGATGACCAGTGATAATGCCATTTTTTATGGAAGTGAGGGATGGAAAACTCAATTAAAAAACTCTCCATTAAGAGATCCTCATATCACCATTAGTCGTCGAGAGCAGTGAATACTTCTTATCCTTACATCTAACTTTGACCACCCTTCCAGTGAATTAAAAGTGAGATTGAGCATCAAGTCGAGAGTGTGATTGAGTATTAATTCTATTAATTGCGAACTTCTGTGAAAGTGATAGAGCTGCGAAGACTTTGGAGGAATTATAAGTAAAAATCCTTGCCGTCTTTAATGTAATTTGTCAAACTTTGATTGGATCAACTCGAAGCTTCCTCATCGCTTCATACTACAAAATTTTCACGTCTAATTCATTTTCCAATTTTCTACTTTATAAAGATTCTAATTATTCAATATTTTCAACTTTTCAAAGTTTCGAATAATCTTCAAATCCTCTCCTTTTTAAATATGGTGTTTTTTTCTTTTTCTGATATTCAGAAGTCATTCTGAATTCACCGAGGTACCATCCAGCTGGAATTTGGCTATATTATAAAGCAGTATCGAATCGTGGTAGCGCTGAACCCATAAGTATGAAATCGTAAGTAAAAATAATTCACTAATTGTTCTGACGCCCTCAATCATTTTGTGACATCCGTCGAAAAATGGTTTTGTAGCGAAGCTACTTATTTATCGTTCGAATTATTTCACTATATTGTATTCGCACCGGCTTAGCAGCCGAATACCTGACTACGTCACCTCGTGACGATTCGTCATATTTCGGGCACCCTCGATCGGATGATCTAATTGCCTATATCGTCGCGAGAGACAGATTCGTCATAGCTCTCAGGGTGTAAACATCGACACATTCGCTGTGAATAAATTCCATTCGATTTCTACCGTTATAACGCGTGTTATAACTTCATCAACCCGTCCAACATTCCCGAGTATCCCACAAGTGGTGACCCCAACGTGATCCTTTTAACGTGATCAATAAAATTATCGTTTTAACGTGTTCAGAGTGAAATAGTTGCCGTTAAAATTAAAGTAATTTTCGATCGCGTGGTTTTCGTGGATCATTCGAGAAGCGTTGGATTTTTTGACACGTGCTCGGTAGCGTTATATCGTTCCACGCGCTTGTGTTACCGCGCGTGATATTTTGTGCATCGTGGTGCATCGCTGAGCACCTAGAGACGTTGTGCTGCACCGTGAAAATTATCACGAACAATTTCGCCGTGATTAGTGCACTTTTAGACGATTTTAGTGATTTTTCAGCAAAATGCCTGACGAGCCCGACACAACACAGGCATTGAGACGCCTCGTGGTTCGACCGGCACCATTTTCTGCCGAACGCCCGGAGCTTTGGTTTGCTCAACTCGAAGGGCAATTTCACCTCGCAGGTATCGAAAATGAACTCGACAAATTCCACATGGCTGCCGTCCACCTCGACACGCATGCCGCAGCTGAGGTTCAGGACATCATACTGCATCCACCTGCTCAAACTCCATATAAGGCATTAAGAGAAGCCCTCGTGGAGAGACTCACGGCTTCACAGGAGGCAAGACTACACCAACTCCTGGACAAAGAGGTTCTCGGTGATCGTAAGCCCTCACAATTTTTAAGACATTTAAAATCTCTTGTCGACAATATTCCAAAAAATGTTCTGAAAACAAAATGGCTCTCACGCTTGCCAGCAACTACTCAATCAATTTTAGCGACGCAAGCAGATTCCACACTGGACAAAATGGCGATATTGGCCGACAAATTAATGGAAATATCGTCTCCACCAATTATTAACGCCATTTCTCCAGGCGCTGATCCAGCTGTTGCCGCCCTGGAACAGAGGTTTTCGCGTCTTGAACTTTGCATTTNTTTATCGATGAAGTAACACGAGACCTAGATTTCGTTTTTCCGTATATCGATGACATCTTAGTTGCCTCTAAAGACCCCGAAGAACATAAAAAAAACCTTCGTCTCCTATTTCAACGCTTGGCAGAGTATGGAGTTGCCATCAATACCGCCAAATGCCATTTTNAACGCCATTTCTCCAGGCGCTGATCCAGCTGTTGCCGCCCTGGAACAGAGGTTTTCGCGTCTTGAACTTTGCATTTCTGAACTAGCGAACGCAATAAAAAACGAACACTCCCGCTCTCACTCACGTTCCAAGTCTCGTTCAAGGCCTCGTTCAAGGTCATGCAGTCAAAGATACGAAAAATGCTGGTATCATTTCAAATTTGGTGATCAAGCCACTCGATGCAGGCCTCCTTGTTCAATGTCGA
>NW_021680618.1:108138-110452 GCF_001412515.2 Diachasma alloeum | reverse complement strand
GGAGAACCAGAAGTCGACTTTCTCGGTTATCGTGTAACGGCGGAAGGAATTCGTTCGCTTCCCGAACAAGTTGAAGCTATCGTCAACTTTCCTCGACCAGAGAAAATTAAGAAGTTACGTGAATTTCTCGGCATGATTAACTTTTATCGGAAATTTGTTAAAGGTGCTGCAACAACACAGGCACCCCTTCACGAATTTCTTCAAGGTTCTAACGTAAAAGGGTCTCATCCAGTTCCGTGGACTACAGAAGGAGAAGCCGCCTTCAATGCCTCTAAGAAACAACTGCAAGACGCAACGCTGTTAGTGTACCCAGATACGTCACTACCGTGGGCTGTTTTTACCGACGCGTCCGAATTTGCTATCGGCGCCGTTCTTCAACAGCGCAGAGGTACCGTCTGGGAGCCGCTCGCCTTCTTCAGTAAGAAGCTTCAACCTTCCCTGAGGAAGCGATGCCCATACGACAGAGAGCTCCACGCAATTTATGAAGCAGTTCGTAAGTTCAGGCACATTTTTGAAGGTCGTCACGTGACCATTTATACTGATCATAAACCGCTGCTGCATGCTTTCAAACAAAATCCTGATAAAGCAAATCCTTGGCAGTTCCATCGCCTTGATTTTATCGGTCAGTTTTCAACAGATATTCAGCATGTCGCAGGTAAAGATAACGTTGTTGCCGACGCCTTATCGAGAATCGAAGCCATATCCATAGCAATCTCGACGGCCGAACTAGCACAGGCACAAGCAGCAGATGCCGAACTCCAAGAACGTCTGCAAGACCCGAATGGCGTCCTTCAACTACGACCTATTAACATGCCAGAGAGTCCAACTCCAATTTACTGTGACGTCAACGATCAGCTGATTCGTCCCTATGTACCATTACCGCTACGTAAGAGAGTTTTTGACACTCTGCATAGCGTCAGTCATCCAGGGGCTAACGCATCAACTCAGCTGGTTGCTCAACGTTTCGTCTGGCCGAGTTTAAAGAAAGACTGTCGTCTTTGGACTCGTGCATGTCTCGCATGCCAGAAGAATAAAATTTCACGACACGTGGCATCGCCGATTCAAGACTTTCCCGGGGGAAGAACAAGACGCTTCGAACACATTCATGTCGACATCATCGGACCATATGTACCGTCCAGAGGTTACCGTTATTGCCTGACAATAATCGACAGATTTTCACGTTTCCCGGAAGCATTCCCGATTTCCGACATTACCGCTGAGACTGTTGCCGGTGTGCTCTACGCAAACTGGATTTGTCGTTATGGCGTTCCGCTTCGGATCATGACAGATCAAGGGATACAATTCGAGAGCCAACTCTTCAACGCTCTCGCTCGACGTGCAGGCAGCAGACATATACGCACGACGGCGTTTCACCCGCAAGCTAACGGCATGGTGGAACGTCTACATCGCCAAATCAAAGCAGCAATACGGTGTCACGAGAGTCCTCATTGGGTAGATACCCTCCCCACCGTGCTTTTTGGAATTCGTTCAGCGTGGAAAGACGATCTTAACGCCACATCTGCCGATATCGTATTTGGAGAGCCACTTCGATTACCAGGAGAATTTCTCGCTCCTGCTCCGAACAATGGCCTACCGGCAGTAACGATTGCCGACAGACTCAGAAACCACTTCGCTGAGCTCGCTCCAGTTCCCGGCACACGACACGGCCAACGTAAGGTATTCGTATTTAAAGAACTCGCCTCATGTTCGCACGTTTTTGTTCGTTTAGATGCTGCTCATCATGCATTTACGCCACCGTACGAAGGACCACATCGTGTCATATCGCGACACGAGAAGCATTTCGTCGTCTGGATCAATGGTCAAGAAACTGTCGTATCCATTGACCGTCTGAAGCCAGTATTTTCCATTGCCGAAGACGAAGCAGCCGATGCTGACTTACCGGATGACGACAACGATTCAGGNGAGAGTCAAATGCGAAGATCCCAAAGGTTCCTTGTAGGAATAGAGAAGGTGGAATAATAGACTGCAAAGGGTAACCCAATCAAATGTAGAGACGACACCCATAAAAATTATCCATGTAGAGTTAAATCACGACTGAATGAATTAATATTTTCTTGTTTTAAAATTGTGGAAACTATCAAATATTACAATTTAACAAATTAGAAAGGCATGAGATGTCTGTGAATCTCATTACCGGTTGGCAATAGAAAAATCAATAACACCTCGGAAAATGTATGAGAATGTGAATGGGGTGAAACCGTTTAAGAGGTTTCGCGGGTGACTAAGCTGGACAGTGACCATATAGCGGAAGTGTGATGCTATGACTCATTTAGGGGAAAAACGCCAAAAAATA
>NW_021680618.1:96759-108125 GCF_001412515.2 Diachasma alloeum | reverse complement strand
TTCACCCGCAAGCTAACGGCATGGTGGAACGTCTACATCGCCAAATCAAAGCAGCAATACGGTGTCACGAGAGTCCTCATTGGGTAGATACCCTTCCCACGNACAAAATTTGGAAAAACTATGCAAGTCCAAACGGAAAATGAGGAGGCCTAATGTCACTTAATCACCAATCAACGAGCTCCATGAAGGGATAGGAGAAACGTCACCACCAAACCCCGAATAATATCCAAAGAAATCCAATAATTAGGCGGATACCTGCAGAAGACAAAGGTAAAAACAGGGGGAAGCTTCTAGAACCTTCCACCCCTGATGACACACTTTCGATTCAGTATAAAAAGGGAGCCGCAACGCGGAAAAAGTCAGTTCCACTACACGTTCCAGTTCTTCATCAACCCTTCAGTTGGCTACTTTCATGGATTCTACAAGTGCGATAGTCACAAATTTAGAATTAGTAGAGACGCCCGTTCTCTCAGTTACATAAATTCATTCAGTCCTAAAGTGAGGACCCAAGTAATTTTGAAGTAACAATCAAATGTAGAGTTTTTCGTAACTTTACTTATTTAAAATATTCTACAACTTTTTGTCAATGAATGGAATCTTTCATGATTCTTTGATAATTTATATTGCCAACTGAAAATATCGGAACTCAATTAACAGCTGGGAATTCAAATAATTATTATTCATTCATTCAAAGTAATTAAAAGGAAATTATTGTGAGCGAATAACTTTAGAATTAGGAAACGCCAAACTTGTACACGCACAACGAGAAGAAGGTCACATAAGTTATACGACCATCATTATAATTGTAAACTCACCAAAATTTCAGAATATAAATGTTCAGATTTAAAATTCTTTTATTTAAAACTAACGCCTTGTGTTTCCAGCCAAGACACATTCCCATTGATAATACTGGGGAATAATTAACTTCAATTCAAGGGGACCTAATTATTCAACTATCTAGTGATTTGTTTTCTAACATTTGCCAATTAAAATTTATTTCAAAAGTTTTTATAATTTTCATGTCATTTTCACATGACAACCAATGTTATAGTCGAGATTTCATCATTCCCGACATAATAATTTAATTGTCAATTTTTTTCTATCCTAAAATTTTGCCGCTAGGAAAAAATGTCGAAGGCACAAATTGTCGAATGAGATTGCGAAGGTGCCGCCATCTGGCGGCGATGCGCTGAAATGTTGTAGGATGGTAAAAAAGGGTTTTAAAGTAAAAAATGAGTAAATAAATATGAAAAAATCATTTTCGGGTGCAATTCATGATTTAAAACCCTTTTAATGAGTATTGGGCATCTTCGAGGATGCTCCGGAACCCCCCCCCCTCCACCACACCGCAGCTCGGGTTATAATTTTCCACGGGGAATAATCATGTTTCTGGACTCTGGGATGCATCTCTTGTGAAATCCACGTGGTCACGATGACCTTTGGATATTTAAACCATCCCCAGGTCACTCGTAAACATTCTTTGAATGAATTCTCGGGGAATAAACATGTCCTTGGCAACTCTGGAGCATGTACTTTGAAATCCACGGGGTCCCGATGACCACTGGATTTTCAAACCACCCCCCAAGTCATTCTTACGCTTTTTTCAATAATTCCACGGGGAATAGACGTGTCCTTGAAGACTCTGAAGCATGTATTTCGAAATCCCCGGGGTCCCGATGACCACTGGATTTCCAAATGACGCACTAAGTTCCTCCTATACATTTTTTAAATAATTCCTCGGGGAATGAACATGTTTTTGGAACCTCTGGAGCATGTATTTCAAACTCCCCTGGTTTCCGATGACCACTGGATTTCCAAACCACGCACCAAGTCCTCCTATCCATGGGGCATGAACCTCTGGAGTATGTATTTCGAAATCCTCGGGGTTCCGATGACCACTGGATTTCCAAATCACGCACCAAGTCCCTCTTACACATTTTTTGATTAATTCCTCGGGGGATAACCGTGTTTTTGGAATCTCTGGAGCATGTATTTCGAAATCCCCGGAGTCCCGATGACCACTGGATTTCCAAACCATGCACCAAGTCCCTCTTATGCATTTTTTAAATAATTTCTTGGCAAATAAACGTGTTTTTGGAACCTTTGGGTGTGTATTTCGAAATCCTCGGGGTTCCCCGATGAATCATTAAAACAATGTATAGGAGGGACTTGGTGCGTTATTTGGAAATCCAGTGGTCATCGGCTCTCCGAGGATTTCGAAATACACGCTCCAAAGGTTCCAAAAACACGTTTATTCCCCGAGGAATTATTCAAAAAATGTATAGGAGGGACTTCGTGCATGATTTGGAAATCCAGTGGTTACCGGGACTCCATGAATTTCAATGTACATGCTCCAGAGGTTCCAACAACACGTTTATTCCCCGAAGAATTGATCAAAAAATGTGTAAGAGGGACTTCGTGCGTGATTTGGGAATCCGATGGTCATCGGGACCCTATGGGTGTTCAAAGACATGCTCCAGAAGTTCCAAAAACACGTTTATTCCCCGAGGAATTAATTTAAAAATGTATAAGAGACACTTGGTGCGTGATTTGGGAGTCCGGTGGTCATCGGGATCCCGGGAATTTAGAAATATTGCTTGCGAGTTTTCACGAACATGTTTATTCCCTGTGGAATTATTGAAAAAAAGCGTGCGATTGACTTGGACAGTGGTTTGGAAATCCAGTGGTCATCGGAACCCCGAGGATTTCGAAATACATGCTCCAGAGGTTCCAAAAACATGTTCATTCCCCGAGGAATTATTTAAAAAATGTATAGGAGGGACTTGGTGCGTCATTTGGAAATCCAGTGGTCATCGGGACCCCGGGGATTTCGAAATACATGCTCCAGAGATTCCAAAAACACGTTTATCCCCCGAGGAATTAATCAAAAAATGTGTAAGAGGGACTTGGTGCGTGATTTGGAAATCCAGTGGTCATCGGAACCCCGAGGATTTCGAAATACATACCGCAGAGGTTCCAAAAACACGTTTATTCCCCGAGTAATTATTTTAAAAATGGATAGGAGGACTTGGTGCCTGATTTGGAAATCCAGTGGTCATCGGAACCCCGAGAATTTCGAAATACATACCGCAGAGGTTGCAAAAACACGTTTATTCCCCGAGTAATTATTTTAAAAATGGATAGGAGAACTTGGTGCCTGATTTGGAAATCCAGTGGTCATCGGAAACCAGGGGATTTCGAAATACATGCTCCAGAGGTTCCAAAAACATGTTCATTCCCCATGGAATTATTTAAAAAATGTATAGGACGGACTAGGTGCGTCATTTGGAAATCCAGTGGTCATCGGGACCCCGGGGATTTCGAAATACATGCTCCAGAGATTCCAAAAACACGTTTATCCCCCGAGGAATTAATCAAAAAATGTGTAAGAGGGACTTGGTGCGTGATTTGGGAATCCGGTGGTCATCGGGATCCCGGGGATTTCGAAGTACATACTCCAGAGTCTTCAAGGATACGTTTATTCCTCGTGGAATTATAAAAAAAAACGTGCGAATGACTTGGGGGCTGGTTTGAAAATCCAGTGGTCACCGGGACCCCGTGAATTTCAAACTATACGCTCCAGAGTTTCCAAAACCATGTTTATCCCCCGAGAAATTATTTATAAAATGTATAGGAGGGACTTGGTGCGTCATTTGGAAATCCGGTGGTCATCGGGATCTCGGGTATTTCGAAGTACATACTCCAGAATCTTCAAGGACACGTTTATTCCCCGTGGAATTATTGATAAAAAGCGTGCGAATGACTTGGGGGGTGGTTTGAAAATCCAGTGCTCATCGGGACCCCGTAAATTTCAAAGTATACGCTCCAGAGCTTCCAAAAACATGTTCATTCCCCGAAGAATTATTTAAAAAATGTATAGGAGGGACTTGGTGCGTGATTTGGGAATCCGGTGGTCATCGGGATCCCGGGGATTTCGAAATACATGCTCCAGAAATTCCAAAAACACATTTATCCTCAGAGGAATTAATAAAAAAATGTGTAAGAGGGACTTGGTGCGTGATTTGGGAATCCGGTGGTCATCGGGATCCCGGGGATTTCGAAGAACATGCTTCAGATTCTTCAAGGACACGTTTATTCCCCGTGGAATTATTGAAAAAAGCGTAAGAATGACTTGGGGGGTGGTTTGAAAATCCAGTGGTCATCGGGACCCCGTGGATTTCAAAGTACATGCTCCAGAGTTGCCAAGGACATGTTTATTCCCCGAGAATTCATTCAAAGAATGTTTAAGAGTGACCTGGGGATGGTTTAAACATCCAGAGGTCATCGTGACCACGTGGATTTCACAAGAGATGCATCCCAGACTCCAGAAACTAGATTATTCCCCGTGGAAAATTATAACCCGAGCTGCGGTGTAGTGGGGGGGGGGATCCGGAGCATCCTCGAAGATGCCCAATACTCATTAAAAGGGGTTTAAATCATGAATTGCACCCAAGAATGATTTTTTCATATTTATTTACTCATTTTTTACGTTAAAACCCTTTTTTACCATCCTACAACATTTCAGTGCATCGCCGCCAGATGGTGGCACCTTCGCATTCTCATTCGACAATTTGTGCGTTCGACATTTTTTCCTGGCGTCAAAATTTTCATTCCTTTCATAAATCAATTTTGTTTTTTCGATTCACATAGTCATATATTTTCGTTATCTTTCAGATCCTGGTGAGGAATATGGATAACTTCTATGTTACTCGCGTTCCACCACAGTGGTCTGATAATGTCCCATGGAAGCACATCGCACTATTATTAGATATCATGATCCGCAATCATCGTCCTGGGCGGAAAATGTATCCTACATTGGCGGGGTTTAAATTCCAGATGGTGCGATGCCAATATAAATACTGGCTTCTTGATGAATTCGAGAAATTTGTGGATATCCGCAATCTCCTCACACCACCTCCATCCTCATAACATTTAGTGGATTTCAAGGAATGCGAGGATCCTATCGATGGAGAGCCGATGGTTCAGCAAGTCACCATGCCTTCCCAAAATTCAAAGAACTCAGCGCATCATGTTGGAATTACGATACATATGGTTTCAGCGTCATTAGTAAAGACGATAAATGAATAAATGGGCGGTATCGGAAGGGATTTGATCGGTTCATCGATATAAATAATGTTCGGCAGACCAACCAACATCAGTAATGGGTTATTCAAAGAAAACAATTGAAAATCAATTTCTTCTGTTCTTGGGGAACAGAACAAACAATTCAAAGACAAATTGTTCTGTTCTTGGGGACAACATTGTATCTAAAAGTACATGTGAGTATTGGTATAAGCGATTTAAAGAAGGGGATTTCGATGTTAGCGATCGTGAAGGTACCGGGGCCCCTGTAAGGGTTGATAAAGTTTTTTTTGAAGTCATTCTTCGATTTCTTCCTCAACTCATTATTCAGATGTATATATGGTCTCAACCAAGGAGCTTGTCTAAATTTCAATACTCTATGGATTTTAATCAATTTTAACCCTAAAGCCAAACATTGTTTCAAATTATGGTAATGAATTATATATTCTTTTTTGCCATTCAACGTCGTCATTAATTTCGAATTTCTGCTACCTGGAGGAATATAATGTTCGGCGCATGATGGAAGATCTTTGTGGGTATCATGCAGGTTGTCAGGATATACCAAATCAACTTCCAGGATATATCCGGTAGGGGAATCATTCGGTATATTTTCAAAATCGATGAAATTTTTCTCGCATTCAAAACTCCCGTAAGGTGAACATAAATCCATCGCAACCACATATAAATTGTTAACATCGAAATACATTAAATATGAATCATCGATATCAGAATTATAATCATCACCCATGAAATGATTATTATCTTTTGCATAGCTTTTGCAACATTGCGTTACACCACCCCGAATCCCTCTTTCTATGAATAATACTATGTCCACATCGGTCAGGCGCTCTAATTCTATATCCGTACATTTCAACATTGCATCGAATGCAAGCCCTGGCGCGCTGTAATAATGCAATGGATCACGCTTGTAAGTACTCATACAATTCGATCGAAAATTTTTGAAAATATCTGCCTACAATAGGACATCTGTCTTCAAATACAGATCGGAAAATTCTCCCAAAGTCTCCATTTCAAACGTTTGTCAAACTTTTTGCGCATGTTTATAGCTCTCTTCGGAAATTGATTCATCATTCAATGTTGAGTAAAAATCATGTTTCCTTGGCAATTCTCTACCATTAAATTTTTCCCAAGTGTCAACATATTCGTATGGAAAAATTCCTTTTTTTGTTACTAGCTGAAAATATTCAGTTTTGGAGAATATTTACGAGTTACATTTTTATTATTATCATTGATGTATGTTGCGAGCTTCTCCAAACCGCTTGACATGAATCTAAAAGAGTTTATGAAATGTAAATTCACAATTGTACCATCCATACGTTTCTTAAATGCGATATATCGCTCTTTGATAATGGGGAGAATACTCATTGAACCTTTAATCCGTGTAGCCAGAGTTCGAATCAAGAAATGAGAGTCATATCTGGACAGATTGTGAAAAACTATTGGAATGTTGTGAGAATTCCTATAACTCAAATTACATGATCTATTTGCAGAACCTCTACACTCCCCCGCAAAATGACAATAATCTTTACATTTAGCTTCGGAAGTCAGAAAGGTTTTATTGCATATATGATCAATTTTTGCTGCATGGAATTTCCTGATCTGTTCTACTGTGAGAGGATTAATTGGTACATTGGTTCGTAAATATGAATTCGCAGTTTCAGTCAATTGCATCATCTCATCCACAAACCATTCTATACAATCAATACCTCTATTAAGCTCAAAGTTTGAAGTGGAATCATCAAAGGCGGAATGTACATAATAGGCTATGCTCTGTGGAATATGTCGTCGCATTTAATAATTTTCCCCTGATTCAATTATTGCCTCCAAATCAGCATAAACAACAAATGATACTTATTCCCGAAATTCATAATTTTTGAAACATAGAATACTTTCTTCTTCACTAGGTAATTCAAGTCTACTATGATTCATAGCTTAACAGTAATTTACATGTTTCTCAAGAGATTTTTCGCATCTAAAATGATTCAAACATCGATCGCAGATCGATGCACGATGTTGAGTGTTTGCAAGTTGTTTGCTCACCAAGCGAGATAAATTGGAAATCTATGCATAGTGATGAATTGCTCTATGAATAGTTGGTTTATCAGGTTTGTAATCGCTCAGAAAAATTGATGTAATTTGACTACCTCTCTTTTCAAGATTTTCAATTCCATAAACATTCACCGCGAGTTTATTCATCATCTCGAATCGTGGTATATCTGCAACAGATATTGGAAAGTTCATTCCATTATATTTTGTGACCTTTCAATATTTAATTAATATTATTTCCTAAAAGGGGGATTTAGGGCAATTAAATAATGAGGACAAATGAGGGATAAAATTAACTAAATATCTATATTTCTAGTAATTTACAGATTAGATCGTCGTAAGACGTTTGAAATGCCTTTTACTTGGATCTAGGGTTATGGGTAAGGCCAGGCAACTTTTGTACACGTAAAAAGGGGAGTGACTCTAATGCAGAAAAAGGGGAGATGCTAGTCGTGTCGAGGGAATGCAACTAAATATAAGAAGAATAACTGAATGGGGAAGAAACAAAGAGTGTAGGCTCACCGTTGGGAGGTATGAAGGGTAATATTGTGGGGTCAAGAGGGAAAATGAGGGGGGTAACTCGTATTCACGATGGGCCTTCACTCTGGCGAACACGTGGAATTCCACCGGCGCCTTGCACTCCTTCAAAATACCAGGGCGTTTTCCTGGAGAGCCTCCTTTCCACCTCGGGGTTTCCTGGGCACCAATACTAGAGCTGGGATGAGCTCGATGTATCGAAAATCCTCTTTTTATCCGCCAATACTTCCGGGCGAATTTTACTGTATTCACTATTATTACTTTCGGGGCACGTGGCGACTCACGGGGCAGCTAATGCACGAGTGAGTCTCTTCTTTTCCTTCGCGATTCGTGGGGGTTCGTCAGGTGTCGATGTCCTTCGGGTTTTAATTCGGGAGCAATCGGGGCCAATCAGCACGGGTGAGTGGTAACGATGACCACAATCCAGGGATGTCTCGCAAGGGATTATTGCTGGTGTTGAATATTCGGGGCTCTAGTATGGGGAATTTCCAGGAGGCGATGACTTCTCCAATTAATCGGGTGGGGCCGGAACTGATGTCTTCCTTCGGCTGATGTCTTCGTGATGTCCAGGGGCAGGGGAAGAGGGGCGATGAGGGGAAAAGTGAGGGAAGGGGTATCCAACGGTGGCGGGATTTACATTTTAGGGGGCAGTGTGTAGTGGGAAAAAATATGTAGAAAAATAATAAAAAATAAATGAATATGCCTCGTCACAACTGACCCGGGGGTAGAGAATACGTAGGGTTTCAATAACCCTGCGTTGAACGATTCAAACCTTTTACAAGAAATTTTCCAGGCTACTGCTCCAGGGGAAGAGAGGCTGGAATGAAGGCTCAGACTATTAGGAACAAATTTTACCAACCATTTTACTTATCATACGGGGTATCTTCCTACATTTTCCCCTATTCACCAATAATTATTTTTGTTTTGAATTGTCGAACTCTAAATATTTTTCATTGGCTCGACAGCTCAGGTACCACAACACTCTCATCCTTACTTCCAATTAATTGAATAAAATAATAATATGATCTAAAAAAAAACAAAATAACTCAAAAAAAATACTATTCAATGGCCCTTTGGGTAACAAAAAGAAACTAAAATAAATGTCTGTGGAAGGGCGAGGGGTTAATTTCTTGGGCTCGGGGGAGTTGTCTAGGGGGTTCAATCTAATGGTCAGACCTCGAGGAAGGGGCTCGTCGAGGGGGAACCAGTGGGTCAATGAATGAGAACAAGGGGTATCGGGATCAGAGACAACTAGGGTGAAGGGAGATGGGGGTTGTGGGGATTCAGCTGACTTCATCGCTCGGGGGAGGATTCGATTTTTGGGGGCTCTTTATGGGTCTCGAGGGGTTGGGGGATGATATGACTACTAGAACCTAAACTAATGAAAATTCTATCCACAAGTAATTTTAAATGATAATAATTATAGATCTCGGGGCAACTTATTACAGTCATGCTTTCATCGCACCGACTGATTATATAATCTCTCATATTCTGGGGTATTTCGGACCACATTGGGTCGTGCGAAATATTTTTTAACCTAATCCTAACCTAATTCCACGGTTCTTATAATGCGTCAGGGCCCTCCCAGCTTTCTCTGAATATTTTAAGCCTTTCTTTCAGATCCGGCTGGTCATGATCCCGGGGGTAAAGAGGACGTGGGGTGGTTTTCGGGGTTCTTCGGGTGAATTTTCTGGAGGTCTGGGGGTATCTTGGGGTCCTATGGGGAACTCAGGGGCTTACTGTCCATTCTAGGGGTAATTCGAGATAAATCTCTTCAGTTTAGATCTCGGATTGTCCTGGGAATAAAAAATATATGGGTTTGTCAGAGTGTTCTGCTGAACAATCATCATCATTCTACTCTGTCCTTACCGTTTCGCGGTACCTCTTTATATCCTCTGGGGTAGGGGAAGGGTCGATGGGGGTGTTATTCGCGAAAATGAGCGGGGTATGGAAATTTACTTCCTCCGTGTAGGGGATAGAGGACTCGAAGGAGAGGGTGACATTGCGAGGGCTATGTGTGGGGGTAGTGTCNAAGGAGGGGGTGACATTGCGAGGGCTATGTGTGGGGGTAGTGTAGAATGAGGGGTTGAGGGGGGGGTTCGTGAATGGGCGCTTCTCGTTCTTTTCTTGTGGTTCCGTCGATTTTTTCANGGCGGGTGGTTTTATAGAACTGATTCCGATTTCTAGAGACTCTTCGAGGGGAGCTGACGTAGGGGCTGGTAGGGCACTCTTGCCCCATCTGATCTGATGAATGGTGTCGATAATTACTGAGGGAGTCCAGGGGACTCATGTTTCGTGGGTTGAAGCTAGGGGGTCGAGGAATAATGGGATCCATCAGTGCGGGGATAGTGGATGAACTCGGGTGATGGGGGGAGGGTATCTGACTTTTTGCTACCTGAGGGATATAAGCATATGCGGGGACATTGCTTTCTTCAGCAGAGGGAGGAGGTCTGTACCGTAGGGCATTTCTATCGGTCCACTCGACTTGATGAGCTCGAGCCAGTAGCTGGGCATACGTGATGAAACTGTCACGATTGATACGTCTAGTGTACTGGAGATGGAGTTGAGTGTAAACAATGTTTAATTGTCTCTCTAGGGGTGGTGGGTGGTCCAAATTTGCGAAAAGTCCTCGCATGCAAATAGTATAATCCCGAACTGTTTCCTGGGGAGCTTGAGTACGACGATAAATGTCTTGCCATGTACTCTCTTCATGACCAATGGGGCAAAAAGTGGTTCTAAAAGATAATATGAACTCTTCGTATGAAAGGAAGTAGGGATACTCGAGTCGATACCATGTACGCACATTATCCTTGAATACTGCAAAAAGGGCACGAAGGGTTTCTTCGTCACTGAGGTTATTGGCTACCCGCCAATCCTCGATTTCTCTAAGAAAAATGTAGGGGTCCTCTTGTTTGGCCCCTGAAAATGTAATTCCTTCTCGTTTAAAAATTTGACTGACTTTCAATTCTCTAATTGAAAGGTCTGCCGAGGTCCGGTCTCTAAATATGACTGCCTTAGGGGTAGTATGAGAGAGGGGATGATGCGTAGAGGGGTGCAAAGATGGCTGGTGGGGGAGAGGGGCGGCGAAGGGGGGAATCTCTATGGGAGCGAGAGCTGTAAATGACAGCTTCTGCGGCAATGGGGGTGGGGATAGATGTAAAGGGGCGCCTTCGGCCTTGGGACTAGCAGCATGAGGGGAAGTATGGGTTGTCGAGGGCTGCAAGTGTCGAAGGGGGCTAGGGGATAATGTTGGGACACGAGGGGAAGTAAAGAATGAAGTCACGGGTGTAGGAGTGTTGCTTGTAGGACTAATTGGGATGCTTCTACTTGAGGTATGCAACGGCCGATTATGCGCGGTCTCAAGCTCAATTCTCTTATTATCATCATCAAGGGTCAATTCAATTGGGTTTGCCGTACTGGGAGCGGGTTCGCTTCGTTTGGGTGTCCGCAGTCGTATAGGTTGAGGGGAAAATTCTTGACTTAAGGGGGTCGCTGTCGAAGGTGATGGGGTCGCGTGGGTTCGAATCAGGAGAAAATAACCGAAAATATTGAAAAGGTCTTTCAACCGACTGACATCGAAAATTGAGAGAGGGTTCCATTTACTGTCAATGAAATGAACTACAAAATATGAGATTATTGCAATGGAAAAAATTACTTGACTCACCAACCGAAAAGTGGGA